>NC_138182.1:124412859-124698247 GCF_964194105.1 Spermophilus citellus
GAGTCAGGTTAAGGCTGCTGTGGGTTACATTTGATTTGGTTTTAAAAAAAGATAGAATGTTTCAATTTCTATCTCAACATGGAAGTAAATTTATGCCCTTGACCCCCAGACCAATTCAAAGAGGTATTCTGGCAAAGAACATTCTCAGGCCATCCAAGCTCTATTTAGGCAAACAGCAAAGGGAGGGAGGCTCTGCTTCCTGATGAAGCTATCCTAGGGATAGCCAGTAGATGCTCCCCGGTGGCCGCTGGGACCACAGACAGCCTAAGGTCTCACTTGGGTTCTTCAATACTGGCACCACTCCCTCCAGGGCAGAGGGTCGGAGATCTTGTCTTCCTCGCATCTTTGTATCACACCCACTGCAGAGCCTGACACAGATTAGGTTGTCAGTAAATATTTGCAGAAGGCGTCACATACAAAACTGTCTACTTGACAACTCCAGGTGGAAATGTCACAGGCATCTCAAACGGCAGATACTCAATTGAAGTGCTTTATCTTCACCTCTTCACGCAGTCCAAAGCTGATTCTCTTCCTTAACATTTCCAATGGCACCTCTGCCCTCCTGGCCCTCAGTCACCGATATGGAAGGCTTCAAGCCTTCTTGACACTTTCTCTATCTGGCTACATACCTCTAGTGACCACCACAATTTTGCCTCTGAGTTGTGACTGGACTCTACTTCTCTCCATCCCAGGTCAGACTGTCTGTGTTGCAATGTTTGCTCCCTCCAGGAAGTGACCAGAGTTGACGTGAGAAACTCCTGGTCCCACTCCTCAGATCCCTATTCAGCCAAGGTGAAGCCTACAGTCCTTAACTGGCTTTTGTGCCTTAGACACGCTGACTATCTCCAAGTGGGACAGTTAGTCATTCTAATAGGTTCAGCCTTTTGTTCTTCTGGCAAAATCGTATATTCTTCCTCCTTGACCCTTGCCAAAGTTCTCCCTTAGATTTTATTTCTGTGTGGGCTGTCCCCTGCTGTCTCCTTTTCTAGGCTGACCTCCTCAAGGGCAGAGAAAATGTCTGCTTGGCCCACCATGGGCTTCCCAGCACCAACACAGTGCCTGAACATTAAGAGGCACACAGCAAGTACTTTTCGAATGAACACATGCTTAAATTCTAAACATGATGCTCAGAATGCTTTGCTTATCTTGCACTGTGGTTAGAGTTGATTAGCTAGTAAAGGTGAGACATTTCCCTGATGTGAGGCAAGACTAGGTAATTCAATTTAATTCTGTTCAGTGAGGTTCAAGTCACTTCAATTATATTCAATTCATCTTAATTTAATTCCAAAATCCTTCACAGCCACCAGAACTCTGACGGCCTTTTTTCTAGATGTAGAAAAGTCAGTGATGGACGTGATATGTTCCCTGCCCTCAGGAGACACCTCATTTATTTCCTGTCATCTTATGGCCCAAGACAATTGTAAGACATATGGCTGATTTTACCTCCATGAGTGAAGCTGCAATCAGGCAACTGGTCAACCCAAACTGGGTCTCAATGCCATCACTCACTGAGAGTGTACTGGGCACATCCCAGGGCTATTTTAGAGGTTGCAATATAGCACACCACCAGTACAGGTGACTAAGGAGGTGATGACCAAGAATGCTGAGTGTGACAACAGCCTTCCATTACTGGTCATAACAGAAATTAAGTGTTAGAAGTCCTCCAATCCATCCTGAACCCCTATCCAAAGGTCTTATGTTACATTCCCCCCCCCCACCAATTACTAATTTTTATTTTTATTTCATTTCATCTTGAGTAGATGAGATTTGAGCCTACTACTTTCCAAAAGATGCAAAATGAATGACAGATTAAAGTACAAGACATGCTATTGATGGCCCAAAGTGACTTCATCCACTTCAAAAAGCAGAAGTAACTGCTAGGCACCATGGACAGAGCAGATATAAACACCAGCTCAGGTATAAAATTAAGCTGGGTCTCAGTTCTCTGGCAGCTTAGGCAACAATAGAAGAAAGAAAGAAAGAAAACATACCAATTTATACAGTTCTAATTTTCTGACATGGAAGGCCTGCACAGTTTTCTATGGGGACTACATTATTTTCTCTTCTGTAACTATCCACTGGCAGGAACTTATCACAAGTCTTTACAAAAGGATTTAGAGAGGCGGAGAAGATCTGACCTTGATTAGTTTTACAAAAGCAGCAAATGCTGCTCAACTTGACTGTTCCCATGGCTTTTGGGATTGATAGCTTGGGATCAGACCATAACCTGTCTTCTGATGAGCTAGCTCTATATCAGCTTAAATTAATTTAGCCATATTGACTCTTCTCTGGACCTCAATAGTAACTCAACAGCTGTTTGTCCTCCTTCCACAACATTAGCTGACTCAGCTCTTTTTTACTTATTTATTTTATCCCAGAACTGAGATTAAACCCAGGGATGCTTTACCACTGAGCGACATCCCCAGCCCTTTGAATTTTTAAAAATTTTGAGACAAGGTCTCACTAAGTTGTCCAAGCTGGACTTGAATTTGCAATCCTCCTGCCTTACCTTCCTAAATTACTGGAATGATAATCCGAT
Source organism: Spermophilus citellus (assembly GCF_964194105.1). Classification (NCBI taxonomy): domain Eukaryota; kingdom Metazoa; phylum Chordata; class Mammalia; order Rodentia; family Sciuridae; genus Spermophilus; species Spermophilus citellus. Next base: position 124,415,399 of record NC_138182.1, read on the forward strand.
GCCACCATGCCCAGCGTAGACTTGAGAATATTTGTTTCCTCTTTTCTTGGCTGAATCTCCTTTCCAATCTCTTGATAAATTTCTTGTTTTAGACTCTGAGTGTGCTACCTGGACTCCACAGCACTCATTCTAGATCTTTCTGGATCTATGGTGACACTTATAGATGTGGGAGGCATAACCAGGGCAGTGTTTGTTGATGAAGTATTTGCCAGGAGAAATATCCAGTCGGAGGACCTCACAACTGGGGGATCTTTCTGCAGTTCCCAGTCCAACACACACCCTTTTGCAGGATGCCTTGGGGGGATTGCCAGCCATAGACCCAGTGACCTCTGCTCAAATAATGCTCAAATGATTCCAGGAACCCCTTTCTGCTGCAGACCATTAGAATTGCTGGAAAGTTCTTCTTTACATTGGACCATAAACTTCTTTCTTACAACATCCAGACATTGAATCAGCTGAGTTTCTGAGGGGGGAATCTAGTTCCCCACAAACCCTTTGGAAGTTTAGTTCAGTTTATGCTTTTCATACATAATTTCTACTCACTGAAAATATTCTGTGACACTGACTTAATTTTTCACTCATGGTTTCTTCCCAGTCGTAGGCTTAGACACTCTCCAGCTCAGTATTTCACATGTAACCTGTCTGATCTAGACTTTAGGGTCACGCATCGTCCTTACCAAGCCTGCTGTGAGCTTCTAGTGACAGTAAAACACACTCATCGGAGAGGCACAAAGCATTCTAGATCTTTTTCCCACTTCCTTAAGTATTTTTGGCAAAACAGAGAAGCATGAAGAGGTGAGGTCCCTTTCCCCCAGCAATTACGAGGGTGATCGTCCGCTGACAGATGACAGACCCTCTGCCTGCGTGACCTCTCTATTGCTAGGCATCGCCACCACCCGAGCTTTCCCCGGCCTTCGCACTTCTGTAACAACCTTTAACGGACCTCTGTGCCTATCACTGAATCTTACAATGTGACATTGTTCTCATAAAATCAATATTTAAACCACATGCTGCTCATCCATGCCAAGAAAAAAAAAGCCAAACATACCCACTTTGTCCTCTATTTTAATCCTAAGAGGGAAGGGTGCTGGTTGAAGACAACAGTCCTGCGTGTGTAGGGAGAGCTGTGAGTTGAATATGCACACCAGGTTCTAAGGAGAACGTTCTAGACCACCACCCCTGTTTCTCCAATGATGAGTATCTGGGCTTTCTGCTTGCCCGCTGGTTTTGTCCCCCTCTGGGGCTTTTCACTGACAGAAGAAACCGGAGCTTGGAGGTGTGGCATCTCCAAAGGGCACTGGGGGAACAGGCAGGTCCCTTTCCCTGTAAAGCACTTTCCAGATTCTCTGTACGCCTTTTGCTTCCCAAGTTCCCTACCTTATCACAAAGGCTGATGATAAGGTTGGTGGAGACTGCCTGGCCTGTCTATGTCCACATGTGTGCACCTGCCACTCTGTTCCACCAGGAGTTTTTACTGGGCTGTGCTGTTTTCATTCACAAATGTACTACAGTAGTGTCCAGGCTGAGGCGAGCTGGGGACCTCTCCTGGCACAGTGCTCCCTTGGGGTGGACTTCTGGGAGCCTCCTGTGCAAACTGTCACACTGAAGGAATCACAGATGCCTAAGGGAGGCACCTGGGGAGTGGGGAGACCCAGGGGGACTAGGAGGATGGAGCACAAATTGGAACCCACCAGCCTTGGCTCCTGCTCATAGGGCATAACAAGCAATTCACCCTGCAAAGCCAGGGCACTCCCGGGGCTGAAAAGCCCAGGATTGCCATCTATCCCTGGCCCCCAGCACCTGACCTTTGACTCCCCATTAGCAAATGGGTATGAGCAGGAACAAGTTTCTTTCCAATGCCAGAGCAGGACAACCTGGAAGTTCCAGTGCCACCTGCCATCTGGGGCAGCCACCTGTCCCCTCTGAGCCTCAGTTTTCTCCCCAGCTCAGTGGGCATAGTTATGCTTACTCTCACAGGGCTGCTGAATGGGTCAAACGAGAGCCTGATGTTGAGGTAGTAATACTAAAAGCTAACCCTGGCTTTGTACTTATTATATTCCAGGCAATGTACTAAATGCTCTGCATCTTTTGTTTCATTTATTCCTGGTGACAGTGGCACAATGTTGAGAATCTTAACTATCTCTGTTATGGGGCCCAGAGCAATTAAATAACTGGCTGAAGGTCACACAGCCCACTAATATGCTGGTTTGTTCATTCCGCATATTTTCTTGGGTCCCTGCTCCATGCCAGTCCTTGAGAAGCAAACCACGCATAGTTCCCATGCTCATGGCACACAAGCTCTTATTACAGCAATGTATAAGGTACAGGGTAAATGGAAGCAGAATCAGATTACAAATTCTACTGCACCCCAGTTGGCTCCTGAAGGAATCTTCCGGAACAATCCCTGCGGTCTTGCCCAGCACCGATGATGGAGGCAGTGCTGTGTTGGTCCTCTAGGGATGTTGGCCAGGGCAGAAACGTGGTTAGCAATTTCCTTATATTTGATACATTTCTAGACTCCCAGGTCTGAAGGGACCTTGGGCGTGAATTGGATCTATTTTTCTGCCTCTGAGAAAGACTGTATTTGAATTCTTCTTTGCAGGAGACATTCAGCCAGGGAAACTTGCTTTAAGAATCTTGTTAAACAAAGCCTGTATTTACAAACAGGTGAATTTAAGGGCAGCCCTTGCCTTTAAATAGTGAGCACTTTAGCGCATCTTAAGTAGGATTGATTCAGTGCATTTTTCTTAGCACACCACTTTTGAGGAATGCAAAATACACCTGCGCCGGGCATCTTAAGGCTTCTGAAAGGCAGATGATGTCTTTGCCTCTGTTTGGCTGCATGCTTATACCTATAAAAGCACCCATATCCAAGTCTTGACTTAAACCTAGCCTGAATCCTGCCTGTGACACTTAAGGTCACTGTAGTGGTCATTCTAGTACAAGAGGAGCTGGAGACTCCCACGGGACTGGTGGTGGCCCACTGGGTTAATAACATAATCTGTGGCTGCATTTGTCATCATTTTTATGATGTTTTCTAGCTTACAGACACTCAGACTGTCTCTGAATATCCTCTTCTTAGAGATGCTTAGAGGAGGATCTATAACTTGCACCACACAGTTGGGCGCTTATTCACCTGGAATAAACTCGGACCTCAGCAGGTGTTGCCCTTGCAGGATGGAGGGAGCAGAGGGTCAGAGAGCTGACATGGCTTGATCAATGGCATGCAGCAAATTCTGGAGAGAATTGAAAGGACAATCCCGGCCTCACACCTGGTGCTCTTTCCTTGACAAATCTCATCTCCTCCTCTACAACCGGCTCTTTGTTTCCCTGAGGTCCAGAGCTGTGCCATGGCCCCTTTGGGGGCTTGAAGCACACCTGGGGTGTTTTCACTTGAGAGGTACTGAGCTGTGTCTCTGAGGCCAGCAAGAGAGACATGAAGGGGACTGGACCCGTGGGGCCTCTCGTGCATACTGGTGACCACGCCTGCATGTCACTAGCGCTCGGGGAGGAGGGCTTTCTCAGCCCTTGTTCCACAGGTGAAGACTCTGAATTTCAGAGAGGTCAAAGCTGTCCCTGTGGCCTCCCAGCCAAGTGGTAGCTCAGCTAGAATTGGAAGCAGGTCCTCCTGCTCCCTCTCCCGTGTGACTCTGCTTCAGGCTCAGTCCCAGAGCTTTAATGACAGGGAGGAAAGAAAGGACAAGACAGGCCTAGACTGTGCCCTGGTGACAATGACCAAGAGAAAGCCATTTATTACGATTCTAAGGTATAAAGACCAAGGCAGAGGCCATGAACTGGGAGACGAGGGGTGCTCATGGCCATAGGACTGCTGTGAGACCCCCACCTCCTCCTTTCCTTTTCTCCCTCCTTTCCTGAGGTAGTTTTTGAATATTCCAGGCACACAGTAGGTGCTCAGTAAGTAAGCCCAGAACCTTCCTACTGGAAAGAAAGCCCTTCACTCTGAACATGCCTGGGCACTGTCCAGGTATCCCCTGCTCCAGTGGTCCTAGGCAGGGGCACCCCCTTCTCTTCTGGGACTACTCTGATTTGACCTCAGAATCCTGGGACTGTCCTCACCCTCAGGAGCACAGTTTCCTGTCGTCCCCAAATCTCTAGAAGGCTACAGCAGCCTGCCTTGCTCTGGAGGGCATAAATGGGCTTAGCCCCAAGCAGGCCTGCTCTTAGCAGCTGGAGTCCCAGGACTGCTCCTCCCCTGCACAGCCAAGTTACAGGAGGTGAGGTCCAAGCTGGTTCCTAAGGCCCCTGCTTAGTTTTAAGAAATACCTGCCCCTGTTTCCCAGACACTCCAGGCTGGTGGTTCAAGCCACTGTTGATTTTGTCATCATCCACACAAGCCTGCAATCCAGGTGGACCTGCCCGAACCTTCCTGACATTAGTGGGCTCCAGATTACTCCCCTAATTTGAGGGAACCACTCCTTGAAGGTCATTTGGAATACATACATATATATATATATATATATATAGAGAGAGAGAGAGAGAGATTGATGGAGGGAGGGAAGGAAGGAAGGAAGGAGAAGAAATAAAGTCTTGGAGAACAGAGGATTCCGCATTTGGGGAATCATTCACCAGGCAAATCATTCCCCTCCCTAGAACTCAGTTTCCCCACTTACAAAATGGAAGGACATTTCCATTCCATTCCATTCAGAAATGAGCTTGTGGTTTCCTTCTATATCCAATCCTGCTGGGCTCTGCTAAGCCATGACTTTGGGAAGGGCAGCCTGAGGGGTCTTCCTGGCCCCTGGCTGGCCGCCTACATCTATTGCCTAAGGTCTTATTTATTTTTATTTATTTTTTTGCTTTAAAATATAAAAAGAGAAAACTGCAAAATCAAAATGAATAAATGTTTAATTAAATGTCTACATAATTGAATGTTATATAAACATCATTAATTGTTAAATTTGATAGCCATAAAAATTTCATTACATTTGAAAACAATTTGTTCCTTAGAATTACTCACTTTGAAAGGATTTTCAAATATGTCCAGTGATTGCTGAGGGCTTGTAGCCATGAGTTACTCAGAGCCAAATGCTTGCAAAAGCCAAATCATAAAAATCTCTTTTAAAGATATCAGAGCAAAACATGTGAGTGTGGAATATGGTGACTTTCAATACACTTGATCAGATACAGGGTGAAGTCTCCAGAAGTTCAGGGTCTTTGAAAGCCTTAAAATTACCCTGGAAGCAGAATATGTCATAATAAGAACTAAGCAGTTAATCTGTGCTGAGCTTTCATCTAAACCTTTGGCATGCATTACCTGGCTTAATCAATGAGACAATCTTTGGGGTATGTACAATTCCTTTTGACCCTCAGTACCTATGGGCTGTATATCTGAAGATTCAACCAGCTTCAGATCAGAACAGGAAAAATACTACATCTGTGCTGAACATGTATAGCCTCCCCCACAACAATGCAGTATAACAACTGTTCATAGAGCATTGACATTGCATTAGATATTACAAATAATCTGAAGATGTTTTAACGTATACAGGAGGATATGGATAGGTTAAATACAAAGACCATGCCATTTTATATAGGGACATGAGCGTCCTTACATTTGGGTATCTGCTAGGAGTCTGGGAGCCAATCTCCCAGGATACCAAGGGCCCACTGACAATTCCCATCTTAAAGGTAAGAATACTGACTCAAAGGTAAGTTTTCCAAAGATGCAGATCTGTGATTCACAGTTAGGATGGACTACCAATGGTCCCAGGCTCTTGCTCTTGGAAACTCCAGCCTGGCATCCCTGAATGATCCCAGAGGAGCAAACCAGTGCCCACAGGCTAAAAGGAAAGGATGCACATCTCCACAAATTGGGAGTGCAATTTACACTGCGTGACACAGAGCCCGGCCCCTGCTCAGCCGGCCACTTGCTGCCTCCTCTGTGTTCTCTCCAGCCACCCAGGTCTCCTGCGCAGCTGACTCTCAACCCCACCTACACACTGTTAATAATGCAAAGAGTAATAAGGAGAAGCCGTGAGCCGCTGATCTCCCTCCATCCTCCACCAGCACTTTCTTTAGTCCTGAATCTCAGTTGATCCTCAGACTCCCACTTTATAAACAAGGGAGCAGAGGACTTAGAGATTCGAAGAACTTGGCCAGAGTTCTCAGGAGCAGTGAAAGCTAGAACATGTGCTCAGGTCTTATTCTAAAGCTCAAGCTGCCTTTTAAATAGGAAAATGTAAGTATTAGTTAAACAATTCAGTAAACTTCTTTTTTAATGAAGAAGTGAAGGCTTCCCTTTCCCACGAGCAACCTACTGTCCTCCCCTAGGTCCACTGAGGATTTTACTGGGCACCTCCAGGGCTTTAACCAGGCGTCTACACACCTGTCCAGCTATCCATCTAGCCACTCCTTCCTCATTTATTCTGCTGGCTTCCCTCTACATCCAGGATGGAAAGGCATCCAAGAAAACTTGGAGAAATGCCAAGCTCCTGCCCAAAATGTCAAGATTCCAAGGGCTAGGCTGACCACAGCCCCAGTGTCCACAAGATCAGGAAAAACTGGTGGGGTACTTTGCTCTCCCCTCTCCCCACCCCCATGGCAGGGTCTCTGTGGCTAATGGGCCAGTTTTTTCCACTCAGGCAATGGAATGAAATTAGTGTACCATATTCTCAGCCTGGGGGGCTCCGAGGCTCTGCTGGCTCTGACCACACATGGGGGGAGTGTTGAGCACAGGGCATCTGCGTGAGACCGGTGACAGAAAGTCTGACTCGGTGCTGTCTCTGTTTGTCCTTTGCTTAAAGGTTGAACCGTAATTAAAATAAACTGGGTTGCTTGGGGACAGGACCATGCTGCATTGGTTTCTGCATACCCAGCACCAGCAGGACATTGCTCAGTAGGTGCTCAATAAACTGTTGGGAGGAAAGGAACAGAGTCTCCTCCCAGAAATGCACACAGGAAAGCTCTGTTACAGCAAATTTTTATTAAGATGAAAGATTTTTGGTTTTCTGATGGCTTTTCTTCCCACCAGCCCCCTTCTGTTTTCAGTCACAGGTCAGGGGCTAAGAAAAGCTTCCATCCTTCTGAAATAGTAAGAGGAGCCCTTGGGGTTTGAGCACTTAAGCTACAGTGCTCTTTCCCATGCTGCTGGGATAGGAACACTGAACAACCGGCACCTACAATGTCCTCTGAATCAAATAAGTGGCTCCCTGGCTGAGAGGTGGTCAGGATAGCATACTGCGTAAGAGTGGAGGTAGTGAAGCCATCTGGGCCCAGGGCTCTGCTGCTGGTGCCTGCTTCTTGCCTGTGTGATCTTGAGCTAGTGACTTACCTCCTCTGTTTCCCAATTTCATCACCTATAACATGGGGATAACAACAGTCCCTACCCTACATAGTGTGAGTACTCATATATAGTACTATTACGAGCACTCAAGGAGTATGCGGAAGAGCATTGTACAAGATAATATATGTAGTGTAAAATATTGAGAACAATGCTTGATGTATAGGTACGAATGTGGATGTGAATAAAATAGGAGCTCAAAATAACATTAAAATTCTTCATAAGAAACTTGGGTTGGGGTTGTGGCTCAGTGGCAGAACTTGTCTTGTACAGGTGAGGCACTGGGTTCAATCCTCAACACCATATAAAAATCAATAAACAAGATAAAATATTGTGTCCATGTATAATTAAAAAAATTTTTTAAAAAGAAAGAAACTCTAGTCACTCATCACAATGCTGTTTCCAAGTGCTTGATTTCTCTTGATGGCTCTTGGTTGAGGCAAAGGATGTGCTGTGTGGATCAGGGTGAGCTGCCGAGGCTCCCTGCATCTACCTCTGAATCCCCAGATTTGGGCAGGTGGCACACAGCAGGCTCCAGGTGAGTGAGCCCAAAGTCCCTCATTTGGAAGACTGTCTGGCAAGAGCCAAGATCTCTGGATTTGTACTGGAAGACCTGGGTGCAAGTCCGGACCCTGCCATCTGTCATGTGGTAGATTGATCACCTCTCTGTCTGGGGCCACATCTGCAGCTTCAGAAGGAATGACCACGGAGGATTAAGAAAACCAAAGCAAGAGAGTGAAGGGGCTGCTCTGAGACTGTGCTCGCCAGGGCTGGCAAGACCTGAAATAAGGAAATGGGCATAAGAAACTCTCCCTTCCTGCCAGGTGCAGTGGCACATGTCTGTAATCCCAGTACCTCGGGAGGCTGAGGCAGGAGGATCACGAGTTCAAAGCCAGCCTCAGCAAAAGCAAGGCACTAAGCAGCTCAGAGAGACCCTGTCTCTAAAGAAAATAAAATAGGGCTGGGGATGTGGCTCAGTGGCCAAGTGCCCCTGGGTTCTATCCCTGCTACCCCCCAAAAAAGAGATACTCCCTTCCTTTGGCTTGTGTTCCTGGCAAGAGAGACAATGAGTGAGCTCAGTGGGGGAGAAAGGAGCCAGTGGGGCCGTGCCCCTTGAAAGCAGGTCGCTGTCATCAGCTCTGATCACTGAGGCGGGGACCGGGATGGCTGGCTGCAGTGACAGCTACGCTGACTTCTGAGCAACAGGGAGTCTGCACATTTACATGAATCCTTCTGAATTGCACGTATTCCTATCTAATTCAAAATTAATTTTCTGACTTTGAGTGGGCCAACCCCATGAAGGCCTATTAAAACACCATGGGCCAAATTTGCCCCCTGGGGCCCCAGTGGGCGGCTCTAGTCCAGCCCCATGGGTTCAATCCACAAAGCAGGACCTGGCTGCCCAGATCACCGGAGCAGCCTGCCTGAGCGGGGTGGGGGGATCTGATCCCGATACTGCAGTCAATCTTCACAGATCAAATAATGCTGCGACAGAATGTGGCTATTATAAGGAATAATGGCCAAAGCCCTAGAAAAACACAACCCTACAGAATACTTCATAGGTAAAAACGGCGCACCCGAGGCCTCCTGTCACCTAGAAAACCCACAGTGGGAACCAGACGCACCAACCATGACTGAAACAGGAAGGGGGACAGCCCACAGCAAATGCTCCTTTGCTACCAGACAGGGCTGTGCTGCGGGCCCAAGGCCCAGGCCTTGCCATCCTGCCACAGGATGATCTCTGTCCATCCTGTTTACCCAGAATGGCCTTCTGAAAAGCAACCAGAATACTAATATTTATTGAGCTCTTGGTATGTGCCAGACACCGTCTAAGCTCTTTGCATTTATCAGTGCACTTAATCCTCAAACAACCCTTGGAGGAAGGTCCACTAATTCTCTTATGAGAAAAGTGAGGCCCAGAAAGGTTAATAAGTTCCCCAAGGGCACAGAGCCATAAAGGGCAGAGCTGGGGTTTGAACCCAGACAGGCTGGCTCCAGCATCCAAGCTTTTAACCAGCACCCACGGTGACCCCTGTCTCATCTCATGGTAACAGACCAGAAGGCGATGGGCAGGGCCACCACCATGTCCTGAGCACAGTGCAGAGTGGCTTGAGCATTCCTCACGGCCGCCCAGTGTGAAAGACATGGGCCTGTCTTCCTCCTTCATCATCTGTTTTATTTCTCTGTGTAAATGTGAATTCTGCGTGAGGATTCTCTAAACGAGTGTGTACCATAAAGAAAATAAAAAGGAAAATCAAGAAGAGAGAGCAACCGACTGAGAGAAGAACGTGTGCACGTTGAAGAATCTATTTGCATCCCCGCTTCGAAGATGAGACCTCCGGCTCCTCCATCAACAAGTCTCCAATGACAGGGCTGGAGCCTGCTCCGTTGGCTCCTTTAATTAAATGAACTCTGAAATGTTACACCTCTAGGTGTACTCAGAGACTCTCCTGCTCGCCTCCGTTTTGATCTCTGTAATTTATTTTAAAGATCACATTGAACATGTTATTTGCTCTGTGAACCACGGCCTGGAGAAATCAAATTCTAACCTGATCACAACACCTTGTTCATGCCACCTCTGCCATTAAGAAACTGCCACGCTTCTTGCCTTGGGTCCCCAGTGCCTGCAAATTGGGTCTGAATTCAGGCTGGAGAGCCAGGCTCCAGCTGCTTTTCGACGTTATTTCTAACTTCTCATTGACTCATTCTCCTTCTCTTCAAACAAGGGCTTGCTCTCTCCTTTAAGAAATTGTCCAACCTCCCAGCAGCTCGGGAAGCTGAGGCAGGAAATTCAAAGCCAGCCTCAGCAACTTAGTGAGGCCCTAAGCTGCTTAACAAGACCCTGTCTCAAAATAAAAAGAATTTGAAAAAGGGCTGGGGATGTGGCTCCGTGGTTAAGCACCCCTGGATTCAATCTCCAGTACCAAAAAAAAAAAAAAAAGAAAAGAAATCTTCCAACCACTCTCCCTTGGTATCACCCCGAGGTACCTGGAATTGGGATCCTCCTCCAAGAGGTTACCCAGCACCTCTCCCAATAATTCTGCCCACTGTGGAGTTGGCATCGTCACAATCTCTCTCTTAAGGAGTATCAAATAGGAGGGCAGCAGTCAGCTCTCTAATGACGCCCATCACATTTCACACACAGAGGTGTTCAGATGTTTCTAAGTTTGAAGTCATCTTCTAGGAACCCATTGACAAGGGTGCTCACTTTCAAAAAGATGCCAAGGAGACCTAAGCCCAGAGATATGCAGTTGGCTTCTCTGTCTACTAGTTCTGCCTCCCAGATTCAACCAACTGCAGATTGATCAAAAATATTTGGAAAATTTTGCATTATTACTGAACACATGCAGACCCTTTTCCTTATCATTATTCCTTAAAAAAATTCAGTATAACTATTATTTATGTAGTATTTGCATTGTATCATAAAGCACCTGGAAATGACCTACAGCATATGGGGAGGCACACAAAGGTTGTGTGTAAGTAGGTCATCTTACCCAAGCACCCTTGGCTTCTGGTATCCATGGGGCATCAGGCACAATCTCCCTGGATACTGAGAGACAGCCATATCTGTGTGCTCTGCTTTTCACAGAATAACAATCCTGCATGATGGCAAACGCAGTGGTTCTGATGTAGGGAACATGCGGTGGCTTCTATTGTGCCTTGGTAACTGGAGGCCTGGAGAAATTGTACTTGGGCACCCTTTTAATTTGGCAACTTGATAAATGCTTTCTGTAGTGCCTTGTGCTGAGCTCTTGGTCCAGTACCTCTCTATTTCAAGTATCTCTCTGGTTCATTACCCTTTTTATTTTCTTCATAGCACTCATCACTATTTGAAATTAATTTATTTACATTTCTGTTTGCTCTTGTAAAAACTTCTGAATCCCCCATTACAAGGCAAGCTCTGTGAGAGCAGGGACTTCTTCTGAGCCACTCCCACAGCACCCCTGAGCCTCGGCCACGGGACAAAGGATCCTTTGGTAAGAGAATGTATAAAAGATGCGAGCAGATGGAATTTTTGCACCTAGAGTAAAACAAGAAGGAAGGAGGGTTTGCTGAACGGTGGCCTGATTCCTCCCCTGGTACCTTGAATGAGACTCGTATCTCTCCTGGCTGGCAGGGTCAACTCCAGTGGGGAGTAGAGTAGTGGCTCCTGACCCTGATTCTGGAAGTTTCCAGGAGCACTGGGTGACACTCTGCAGAACACGTGGCATAGCATTGAGTTTTCTTTGTGGGAAGCCTGCGTGCTGTGTCCCCCCACCTAAGGACAGAGGCAGGCCATCCTCCCCTCTAAGGAAACATGTAAAATGGGGGCTAGACAGGTCTACCTCGGCGTGGGCTGGGGTGAGGGTAATGGACGAGAGAGCTCAAAGCCCAGGGCCTGGCACTCGGCCGCAGCCCTCAGTCAACACCAAGTCCCTCTTCATTCCCCTTGGAAAACGTCCCACCCAATTCCAAGACTCCTCTCATTCCTAGTTTGGGTTCAGTTCATTAACATGCTCAAGGGAGTTCACGGTGACTGTATCAGGTGCTGGTTAGAGAATGGGTTCTGTGTTTAGACTGCTCAGCTTCACATGGTGCCATTGCATGTGTGACCTTGGAGGAGGGGGGACTCGTTTCCAGTAACCAGGACTTGCAGCCTTAAGAGGGGACAAATGCATGTGGCTGGCAAGACATCTGGAACAGTGCCAGGCCCTGGAGACCCTGCTCCAGGAGCACTCATGCTCCTCCGCACCCCTCGGCCTTCCTCCTGTCCCTCCAACATGGTGAGACGCCTTTCTGACCCCAGAGCCTTGGCCCAGGCTGTGCCCTCTGCTAGAACACCAGGTCCCCACATCTCCCCATAACTGGCTCCACCTCTGTGTCCGTGGCAAGGTCTCTGCTGCTCACCCAACCCAACTAGCCCCAGTCCCAAGCCCTCTCCAGGACAAACTCCTGTTGTGTGATCTGTAGATTGCATGTTGCTGCGGGATATTATTTTTCCTGGGAGGCTTGTTGGTGGATTGTCTCTCCCTACCCACGAGAACGCCACTCCAGGAGGACGGGCCCCAGCCTGTCTCCCTCCTTGAAACAGGGCAGCGAGGCCTCGGTAGACTGGAGGAGTGAAGATGTGAGTGTAGGATGACCCGGCTGAGGCCCTCGGCTCCTTGCAGCATTTTGCTGGGAAGTCACTGTTGGAAGCCTGACACAGGAGTTTTGTTAAAGGCCAACATCCAAAACTCTCCTTCTCTTCCCTCCACATAGGAAAGCCAGCTAAGGCTGCACTTGACAAACCTAAACTCCCGGGAGAGCCCCAAGGGACTTCCAATGACAACCCCGCTGCAACCTCCCAGGCAGGGGAGCTGGCATGACCCTCAGACTCCCACCTCCTGATCCCCCAGGTGGGCTGCATGAAGAGGCCACCCCCATTCTCCCCACAGCGACCTTCCAGGATGATCCTGTGGGCCGGGGACCTTGTGTTCCCTCCAAGGGACCAGAAGCTTGGGCCAATCCTCCTTGGAGGGTGGGGAGCTGCTAAGTTCTCCTTCCTCACATTACTGCCACTCTTTGCCTGTTGGAACCAGACAGGTCCTCTTGGGAGTCAGCTTTGGCTCTTAGGAGCATCACTCAGCTGATGGTTGGTGATGAATTGGGGGCAGCAGGGAAGAGGGGACGACACGGGGCCTGAGCCTGCCTGGCCAGGCTTCCTGGCGTTTGCAGCATGAGGGGATGTTCACTTTTCTGGAACAGAACCATGTAGGTATGCTGGGGACTCACAGGTCTTGGGGCAGAGACAGGGAAAAATCAGACTGCAAAAAGGACTGAGGCCAGGGATGAATCAAAACGATAAGCAAAACCAAAGGTTCTGGCTGCTAGAGGAGAGGCTTGGGGTCGGAGAGACCCAGAGGGAAGCATTTTGGGTTGGCTGTGGGAATGGTTTCTAGGTGAGAGGAGCACCCTCGCGCCCCCTCCTGCGTGTGCAGAGGGGCTGTGGCTACCGGCAGACACAGTCCAGCCAATTGCCTGCTGTACTCCTGGGCACATCTATTTCATATCCCCAAGCCTTGATTTTTGCACTTTTGAAATGGGCATAATAGTATTTCCCTAGTAAAAAACATCTGGGAAGATTGAATGAGATAATAACACCAAAATTTAACATCATGCAGGACACAGAGTAACAGCTCAACTAATGGCATTTATCATCATTTAGTTAATTCTATTGGCTTTTCACTCTAAGACTCAAAGAGTTCATATTTATTCTACTCTGCGCTCCTGATCTTTCTGCACAAAATGATGTGTCTTCTGTTCTTGGGGGAGGGACGGTAACTACCAGTCATCACGTGCCAGGTAAGGCATCAGGAAGATACCACTGACTCATTGTATGGATGATCACAAGTCCCAGAGAGGTTAAGTGGTACTCTCAAGGCCACACAGCTAGAAAGTGGCAGAGTCAGGGCAGTCTACTTTTAAATCTGCACTCTTCAACCACGCCAGAGGATTCTGCCTGGGCAGACGTCTGGGAAACAACCCACTTGGGCTGGTGGCTCCCAGGAGCTCACTGAGGAGAAAGCCTACTTCCTAAGCCAGAGAACCCCCCCAGCTTTTCCACTATCACAGTCACACACAAGGGGCTTCTAGAGCCACCTGGAAAGGGCAGGGACCCAGTGCTGGGCACTAGGTGCTAGTGGCCAGATGCTGCTCATAAACTTGTTTTCTTGGTCTCACTGCCACAAAAAGGGAAACCAAGTCAGGGTGGTGAAATGCCCCATAGATTGCAGTGTAGGGGACGGAGGGAGCTGGACCCCACAGAGAACTGGGACCCTGGAGCCTGGCTGGCATCCGCCATGTCACTCTGGAGGCCCTCCCTCCCTCCTTTGGCCCACACAGCCTGTCCACCTTAGGATCCTGCCAAAGGGTCCCTACCTGCTTCTTGCAGAGGCAGGGAGAGGCCACTGCCATCACACGCTATTTTAGCAGTCCTCCTTGCTTGGCGGAATGTGCCTGTCTTGAGGGACCCATCTGCCTCATTCTAAGGTGCCGGCCACACCCCATCTCCAGCTCTCAGGCCCCACCACCTGTGGGCAGTCACAGAAATCAGATATCAGGCATAACCACTGTCGGGTTATGTAAACCAGGGCTCTGCCACAAAGGAGCTTTGGGGGCTAACTCACTTCTGTGGGCCTTGTTGTCCCCTCTGTATACAATGAGTCCTCAGAGGGAACCACGCTGTGGGCACGGTGACCGACCTTGTCAGGTCAAGTGCTTACCAGATCCAGGCACAGGGTGAGCGCAGTGAAGTGCTGATTATGAGCCTGGAGGCCTGAAGCACTGCAGGATCACGCCTGCTGAGGACTGAGGGCCCTCGGAAACCAATTAGCCTGACTTTCTCAGTTTGCAGAGAAGGTAAACAAGGCCCCCCAAAGTAAAGTGACTTCTACCTTTTCACAGTGAGTTAAGTGGCAGAGGTGACATTGGGAGCAGTTCTCTTTGTTTCCCAGCACCTGTCTCTAACCCCAGGCACAGTTCTCAACCTGAAGGAGCTTTGGTGTCATCTAGGGTAGAGGAAGGGGGTGACAGCTGGCTGGAATCCTCCTTAATCCGGTCTGTGTGATTCTAACAGGCTCCTGGTTGATGTTCCTGCTACTGGTCACCCCAGGACCACACCTAGAGAACCACAGAGTCCACAAACCATAGGGCCTTCGGGGACCAGATAGGTCCATACAAGAAGGCAGTTGAGCCAGGGTAAGCCAGGGTAACCAAAGATCAGGGGGAGTCTCGTGAGGATCCCTGCTCCTCATCGAAACAGAGCGGCACAGTGCAGAGATGTAAGTCCTTCATTTACTCAAGAGAGGCCATAGTCTGTCATATAAAAACTCCCAGGCTTTAAATATTAGCAACTAATTCACACGTTTTAGAAGTTCAGGCCACTAAATCACATGCAAGCATTCAAGTTGACTCTCGGCCCATTTCTTGGGGACCTTATTTCAGTACTGTTCTGTCCACAGAGGGGCTGGTTCTCTGGGTGGGACAAGGGGACAGACGGCTCTTGCGAGTCCCACCAGAGAGATCAGGGAATGCACCAGCGAATGCTTTGAAACCTACTCGTCAGATTCTTGCTCTCAAGGCCTTCCACAAACAGGAAATCCAACCTCATGCAGGTACCTTGGAAAGCAGGACATTTCTGGCCAGGGTGTGGGGAAAGCAATACCGCCATTCATCTCGGAAAAGCAGCTGGAGCCTCCTGCCAGCTGTCCCACCCATCCTGACATAAGCCTGGCCTTTTTTTTTTTTTTTTGCAACTGAATTCAACAGCCATGTTTGTTGTGTGCCTATGATTTGCCAGAGATATTTTACATTTACTCTCTCAGTCATATTAACAATACTGTGAAGGGATGTCACTGTCCCTGCATTTCAGCTGATTAAGGAAAACTGTGCCCAGAGGGTGGGGTTCTGTGGTTGGGATGGCCAGGGATTCAGGCCAGGGCTGGGAATCGCCGCTCCTGTCAGTCCCTCTAGTAGGCTGGCTGGTGGCTTCCCCTCCACTTGGCCTGTAGGCTCCCTCATGCACAGGGGAGCCCCTCTGCATGCACTGCTCGTAGGTCCAGCCCTGCCTGCCTGTGTCTTCAACCTGCCCCAGCTACAGCCAGGGCTGCCGCCATCTTGGTGTAAAATTCCTCCTCCTCACCAGAGAGGAAACTTGGGAGGGAAAATTACAGTTTTCTGTAAAATATGGAAATAGATGCTTGCCAACAAGTTCAAATTTATGATAATTTCCCAATACCTCAAGACTTCCCACTTGAACATCTGTGTGGTTCATGGGCGAGTGCATGAACTGCTGCTAATCAGAAATGAATGTGCCAGCTCCACAGACCGGTGTTTCTGGGCATTTTTAGGTATTTTTCCCCTCCTACCCAGCCTCCCTCGAAGTTAATTAGACCATGGGAGAGGCACGGACACAATTCATGATTCAGAGTAGCTAGAAGTCACTGGGGAGAGAGGACAGACTGAGGAAAATCATATTTTTCCTGCCTTGACAGTTGATTTTTAACTTCCTTCTCCATCACCCATACACACACTGCCATAAATAAGATATACGGCCGACTTTCTCTGGTGTCAACATCTTAATGAGAGAATCTGCTTTCTGACACCTTGGAAAAGGTCAACGAAGGAAGTAGAAATCAGAGCCAGGAGGGGCGGGCTCCTCAGGTGGGGCTGATCTATGCATGCCGTCAGTGGTGCAGAATTGATATTTTGCCGCTGCCGACCAGATGTGAAGTGCAAATGATATGGTAGAGTTTTATTTTTGAACGGCGCATATTTCTAAATGCGGCGGGGGGGGGGGCATGGCGGGAAGGATGCATCTTGACATTTATGGGTGACAGAGTTCCTGTGGCAGAAAGACCCTGCTGCGAAGCTCAAGCTGAAATAGGCATCCTCAGAGGGGCGGGGCTGGGTTCTGGAGGAGCCTGTGCCTGGCCTGTCCCTCCACCTCTAGAAAGCCCTGATGTTCTGCATCTGCTGGCTTCCTGTGGCTACTCTTGCTCCGTCCAGTGTGTCTTCCACATGACATTCAGAGCCAGCTTTTCCAACCCAACCAGATCATGTGCCCTGCTGAGGACTCCTCAATGGACCCCATAGTCCAAGGTCCTTTGCTCCTTCCTTCCCTCATCCTGAATCCGGCTGCTGGTGCTCTTCCTCTAGCCTGCAGGTCTTCAAGGAACCACTCGCCCTTGCCCCAGGGACCTTTGCACCTGCAGTAACCTGCCACTCTGCAGCCCACAGGCCCCAGCCTCGCCTCTCTAGGCCCCAGCCTCGCCTCTCTAGGCCCCAGCCTCGCCTCTCTAGGCCCCAGCCTCGCCTCTCTAGGCCCCAGCCTCGCCTCTCTAGGCCCCAGCCTCGCCTCTCTAGGCCCCAGCCTCGCCTCTCTAGGCCCCAGCCTCGCCTCTCTAGGCCCCAGCCTCGCCTCTCTAGGCCCCAGCCTCGCCTCTCTAGGCCCCAGCCTCGCCTCTCTAGGCCCCAGCCTCGCCTCTCTAGGCCCCAGCCTCGCCTCTCTAGGCCCCAGCCTCGCCTCTCTAGGCCCCAGCCTCGCCTCTCTAGGCCCCAGCCTCGCCTCTCTAGGCCCCAGCCTCGCCTCTCTAGGCCCCAGCCTCGCCTCTCTAGGCCCCAGCCTCGCCTCTCTAGGCCCCAGCCTCGCCTCTCTAGGCCCCAGCCTCGCCTCTCTAGGCCCCAGCCTCGCCTCTCTAGGCCCCAGCCTCGCCTCTCTAGGCCCCAGCCTCGCCTCTCTAGGCCCCAGCCTCGCCTCTCTAGGCCCCAGCCTCGCCTCTCTAGGCCCCAGCCTCGCCTCTCTAGGCCCCAGCCTCGCCTCTCTAGGCCCCAGCCTCGCCTCTCTAGGCCCCAGCCTCGCCTCTCTAGGCCCCAGCCTCGCCTCTCTAGGCCCCAGCCTCGCCTCTCTAGGCCCCAGCCTCGCCTCTCTAGGCCCCAGCCTCGCCTCTCTAGGCCCCAGCCTCGCCTCTCTAGGCCCCAGCCTCGCCTCTCTAGGCCCCAGCCTCGCCTCTCTAGGCCCCAGCCTCGCCTCTCTAGGCCCCAGCCTCGCCTCTCTAGGCCCCAGCCTCGCCTCTCTAGGCCCCAGCCTCGCCTCTCTAGGCCCCAGCCTCGCCTCTCTAGGCCCCAGCCTCGCCTCTCTAGGCCCCAGCCTCGCCTCTCTAGGCCCCAGCCTCGCCTCTCTAGGCCCCAGCCTCGCCTCTCTAGGCCCCAGCCTCGCCTCTCTAGGCCCCAGCCTCGCCTCTCTAGGCCCCAGCCTCGCCTCTCTAGGCCCCAGCCTCGCCTCTCTAGGCCCCAGCCTCGCCTCTCTAGGCCCCAGCCTCTCTAGGCCCCAGCCTCTCTAGGCCCCAGCCTCTCTAGGCCCCAGCCTCTCTAGGCCCCAGCCTCTCTAGGCACCCCCCACAATGGCTTCTTGCCATCCCTTCTCCTTTCCCTTCTGAGCACGTCTCCGGTTTCTAAGATTGAAGACTCAATGGTGGGTAATTTGATGAATACCTGCCTACTAGTGAAATGCTGTCCAGGAAGTCAGCCTCTCTGTCTGTAGTTCCTTGCTTCCGAGTGCCTAAGACTTAGCATGAAGAGGGGTTCTCAACCTCAGCCTTACTGGCATTTTGGTGGATGACTCTTGATGGCCAGGGAGAGGCTCTCTCGTACATTCTGGGATCTGCGCCTCCGGCCTCTATCCAAGGTAACCAGTGGCAACCCTTGAGTTGTCAAAACCAAAAATGTTCCCAGACTTTGCTAAATTTCCCTTGGGGTGGGGGTGGGGCAGGGGAAAACCACTCCCCGTTGAGAACTACTGGACCAGAATCTGGCAGATTTGCCATTTCATAGAGTGCCACCCACTTCTCAGAAAGAGTCCTTTCCACTTTCTGTTTTAAAGCAGCGACCCCTTTTAAAAAACCAGGGAAAGGAGGTGCTTCTCCAGTGGAGGGGTGGCGATCCTGAGACCCACAAGAGACTTCCAGGAGAACAGGAGGCATGGGGGAATACGAAATAAAACGACTCTGTCATTCAATAGCCAGGTAACCTTAAACAAGTCACTTAAATATACAGGATCTCTATTTTTCCATCTGCCAATTGGGAAATTTCTGTCTCAACCTTACAGGTTTACCATGAGAAAGGAATGAGCTAACATGAGCAGATGTCAGACACAAAGCGGGGGCTGAGTCAAGGCTGACTCCGTTTTCCCCTTTCTTACAGTCTTTAGTGCCCTTAATAAAAAGATGAGCTCCTTACAAGAGCCTTAAGTACCTTACTAACTTTATGTGAAAACTAATATTTGGACATGGAGATCCCAGGCAGAACACATTTATTTCTGTGCATAAAAGGAAAAGCAAAGGGATCAGTTGAAGGTGGCAGCGGCTGGGATATTCTGTTTCTTGCATAGACTGTAAGCATTGGACGCCATGAGGATTCTGTCTGCAGGAACAGTCTCCACAGCACACACTGGGTGTTTGTTGGATAGATGAGTATCTGCCTGTGGACAACTCAGTGTCCTGGGATCCCGGAAGTCCCACATGCCCGAGCTTTCACGGTCTGCCTCACAGAACCTGGAGGTGACGTCCATCCCCTCTTTCCACTGCACTGCAGAGGACAGGAGAATCAGCAGGGCTGGCAAGATGGAAAAGGCCCCACTGAGAGAATAGACATTTGATTTCAATAGCGTCAGCAACCCAGAGCTCAACGGATGACACCCTGCTATGCACAGGGCCCTGTGCCTTGGGATAATGAGGCACCTTAGAATCTCAACCTTGATGAGTTTACGATACAGTAAAACAGGTAAACTGGGCAGAAGTGTCCTAAAAGTAGATAAATATGGGGACATTTAGAAGAAAATATGTGTAAAAGAATAAAATATATTTTTTCTCCAGTTGACAAATTTGAACAATTATAATGATTACCTTCTAAGATTGTTTTGGGTGGTAAATGAGTTGATGCATGTAAAAAGCTTAGAACAGAGTCTGGCACACAGTAGGCGCTCAATGAATGTGTTATCATGATTGCTGCCATCATTAGCTTTTATTGAACACTTACTATGTCCCAGGTACAACAAGCACTTGTCATCTCACCCAATTCTCACATCCTTGGGAGACAGAACTTTGACCTGTAGAAAATCATGGATCAGGGATTGATCCAAGGTCACACAACCAAGGCATCAGGCCCAGGGTGTGGCCCAAACCAAGGATTTAGTAAACTTTCTTAAAGGATTGGAATTTCCTTAAAGTACCAGATAAAACATGCTCAGGCCTTGGGAGCCGTAGGGTCCCTGCTATCACAGCCCAACTGTTCCAGTGTGACGTGAGAGCAGCCATGGACATCTTGTAAATAAATGGCTATGTTCCAATAAACCTTCATGTGCCGAAACAGGCAGCTGGCTCAGGCCACCCAACCAATTTCTCTGCCTAGAACCTGCGTAGCCCCCCTTGCTCACTGAGTACCAAGCTTGTTTTCCAGAGTGTCCAAACCGCTGTGCTAGCAAGGCAGCAGCAGGCGGGTGGCTGGATCCCCTGCCTGTGACGGTGAAGCTTTGTTTGATTTTTCTAAGTATGTTTGAATTATTAAGTGTCTGGCTCATTAAGTGAAGGGTGCTGTTATAATTCTATCGCCGGAGACAAAATAGCTATTTAAATTGAGTTTTGCCAATTTAGCTAATTTACTAAGTGGGCATTGCCATGTCTTAATTATTATCCTGATCAGAGATGATTCACGGGGACAATGCAGTGTTGATGCACCAAGTGTATGGAGGCTGCAGTGACCCCAGGGAGGGTCATGTCCTTTGGGAGATGCTCCATTCTGAAATGGCTCTATGGCTGCAATGGGCTCTCTAATGACATCTACGTATCTGCTAATTCATGAACAGCAAGTCTGACGATCACTACAATAAAGATCTACTGAACCTCCCTGCCTCCCCCGCCAAAACACACCCAGGATGGAGGAGTGTCACTCCTGGTTCCAACTCTCTTACAATCGACTCCCCTCTGGGATCTGCTATGAGCCATCTGAGAGCTCTCCTAAGTCACTCTGCCTCCTGCAGCCTCCGTTTATGGTGCAGAACAGGACTAGGGTGAGGCCAGTGAGGGGCCCTGAGCTTGCAGGACTCTGCTCACATGTCCCACTGCTGTATCCCAGCCCTACTGTCACAGAAGCACCCATGTTCCCCACTTTGTGCAATGCAGCAGCAGCAGCAGCAGCAGCAGGACTCTCGGGTCTCAAAAAGTTCTCGCATCTGTGTGTAGAGTCAAAATGCAAATGCTGCTCCGGTTCTCTATCTCTTGAAGGGCAGACAGGTGGTTTTGTAACATTCTCCCCTATTTTCTTCCTATTTGCAAAAAATACTTAGGAAACAGAAAAATACTCAAGCTGTTTGTCCCCGCCTTGAACCAAGAAAAAAAAATGGATGCTACCCTCCTAAAGGCCATGGGCCTGGCCTTCCCTGGGTCATGAAACAGTGGCCACTTAAGGACCTCGCTGATGGAGAATGGTGTTTTCTGCCTGCTCTGCCGAGTCAATGTCATTCCTAATTATTATTTATCTGCAGGATTTGGGAGTTATAATGTCTCGTTCTACCAGAAATGTCTGATTTTTTAAATTTTTAGAGAACTCGTTTTTCTCCTGTGAAGCCAGTGTACCGTGCACCACTTGACAAGTTTTAAGACACACTGTAGCGGTTGGAGCGCTAAGCAAAGTCACGCTGCGATGAAAGACGACTTGGCCGTGTTTGCGGCGTGCATCATTGCCTGTCTGTGAAGACCTGGCCTCCACCACAGAGGAGGCAGGGCATGACAGAGTGCTGGCTTCCCAGCCAGTCTGTCCCAGGGTTCATTTCCATGCAGTCTCCAAATCTGACCTGATATTGGAGCGGCTGCCATCCAAAGGTGGTAGTGATTTTGGACCCTGGTTCTTATTCTAAATCCCTCCATTTAGTTGCCCATTGGGCCTGTCAGACTTTGGGGACTTGGCACAAAGGAAGGGAAAGGAAGCCAGAGTCACTAGGTCTCTCTGATGGGGGAGAGAGAACAGAAGGGCACCTGGGGTGCCCTTTCCCTGCACTGTGTAGGAGGTGAGAGCTTCCCCTTTGCTGATTTGAAACTTTGATCCGATAAGGTGTAAGAGAGGCCATGTTGGCATGACTCACAGATCTTGGCTTTGGGCAAAGAAACTGCAAGCAGCGTACAAATTCACACAGAAATGCCAGTGGCATGATGACCTGCAGACCATCCGTACACACGGATGCTGGATGCCCTGACGAGGTCTGTTTGCAGGCCAGCTCTTGTACAAAAGCCCTGCCTGGTGAGCCTGACACTGCTTAGCTGCCCACCCAGAGGGACTCCCTCTCCAGTGCTCTTTGTATTAATGATTGCACTTCCTGTGACGACACTCCACACCTGGGAAGGCCACAACCTATGTGTTGGCTGCTAACATCCATACCCTGCTAACAATGCAGCCTCGGTGGCCCAGTCACTTCACAAACCAATCTCTCAGGCTGCTGCTGTTGTCTTAGCCAGAATCAGTAGCAAATCTAAGATGGTTCCAGTTGTTCTGGCAACAATCATACTTTGTTTGCCTGTTTACACATGATGTTATCATACAGATAATAATAAAACTAACAATAATGGCATGATAATTACATTTACCAACAACTGACCCTGTGAACCATGATTCTAACATTTGGCATATAGTAACACATTTAATAATTATCAGTACCCAAGAATCCCATCATTAGCTCCATTATAGAAATGAAAGAAATGGGGCTCAGCAAGGGGAGCTGTCCTGCCCAAGGTCAGGAAGCCCAGAAGCAAAGAGCAGGAATTGGAACTAGGTCTTTGTACCGAGCACACAGAGTTGTGCTGGGAGACGGCGGGTTCTGACAGCACCACGTTCCTGGACCACGTGTGTACATTCCCTTACCCCTGGCCAGTGTTGCGCTGGACACTGGGGCTCCCCTGCCCTCAGGGGTTTGTGTTACACAGACATGATAACAAGGGGTGAGAACGATGCAGGGTGTTCTTGGCTGTGATCCATTCCAGGGACCATCCTGCAGTCGTCAGAGGGGAAGTCAGGAGTCTTCCCGTGGAGAGCTGGCATAGAGCACTGGTCTTGGTCCAAGGAATTCACACTTCAATCCCATTTTTACTAAATCAAGAATAAAGCCAGTGACATAAGCTCTGCCCCAGTTCTTGGATAATGCCAACCCCCAACTGGGACGCACTTGACCTCCTACTTCTCAGTTCTCAACTCCAGGGCTTGCAAACCTCAAGCCCAAGGTGTGTGACCACTGTATCCATGATAGATGTGTAGTGCCAGTGAAGGGAAGAGTGGCCTTCTCTGCCCTAAGTGCTAAACCCATCATCCTCAACCATAGAGCCTGGCCCGGCTTGGGGAAGAAAGGAGAAAAGCACACACAGTTCCCAAGTCGTCACCATCAACAATGACACCAGTGGTATGTTCAGAAGGGCTGGCTGCTCCCCTGGCACACTTTGCCTGTTCTTCTCTGTGATTACAGTGAGTCTGGGCACCAGCCATCCCCCATCCATTCCCCTTAAATCGGCATATTGAAGGAAATCCAAGAAAGGGAGGCAAAGGTCTGCTGCTGCCTGGAAGCTGAGAAGTGGGTGTCTGACCCCACAGCGCTGAGCACGTGCATGCTCTGTTAGCACAGCAGTCTTTCCCGAACAGGGGTAGGGAAGGTCTGATTCCCAGACGCATTGCTCCCTCCCACAGAGGGAAGAGGAGTGAGTTGGACCAGGGATTCACTGTTTCTGAAAGGTGAACAAATGAGCAGCCTCCTTCCCCCGCCGAATGTGATATCAATATTAAAATAAAACAAAGCCTTCATTTATGCTGACTCTCGATCCTCAGGATAATGACTAATTTAGCAGAACGGGAAGGTTGTCCTGCCGTGGCGGCTCTCAATCTTTGTCTGCACCTAGCGATGCCAAGATGCCTCACAAACTAATGAAATCCTAATGACGAGGGGTGGGGCTCCGGTGTCAGTATTTGTATAGCCCCCAGAGAGTCCCATGTGCAGCCAGAGCTGAGAGCCCTGGCCCTACAGTCCAACGCACTAGGCTGTAAGTAGAGGAAGCTACCAGTAAACAAAACCTGGTTTCCATGGCAACACATCTCTCGGCTCCTCTCCGTTTCTGGGCATACTAAAAGGTGAATTATTCTGTTTCTGTGCTCTTGTTCCCCTCCTGCTTCAGGTGATAGGGGCAAGAGGAAGGTACCCTCCCTTAATGACAGGATGGGGCTGGGGGAGGTGTGAGGGAATGTTGCCACTCAGTAACCTGCAGGAGAAAGCATTTCTTCACAGAGAATGGCAGATGCAGAGTGCACAGAGAGGCTTAGGACAGAATTAGGAAGCGGGGAAGTGGGAGGCTTTTGTTGTTGTTGTTGTTAATCAGAATGGCTTTTTTTTTTTTAAATCAGGACTACAATAGTTTGATGAGGCAGTGTGGGTACTAGAATATAATAGTGGTGGTTTCTTTGGGTTTGGTCCCTGAGAAATTGTGATATCATATCTGTCCTTTAAAAAGAAAAGGAAATCACTGTTTGTTTTAAAACACTATTCATAGGTGAATGCTTGTATATTTGTAAGGAGAAATAAAAAAGATATACATTTTACTTTTAATATGAGTCACTTTGGGAGGCTGGAATTTGGAGAATCAAGAAAGGAGTTTCTTGGTCCAGCCTGTCTCTCCACCCTTCATATCCATGGCCCCCAGCCCACACCACCATCCCACAAGAAGGCATGATCTGCGTTTCACAGATGAGTCTCTTTGCCAAAATCAGCCAATAAGTATGACACAGAATTAAAACCCCAATTGGTCTGACCCAAAGCACTTTCCACTAAACCACAGCACCTTATCAAATACCCACATCTAATTTTATCCAGAAAGTTAGTGTGCATGGATGGGGCGGGGCGGGAGGAGTCCTTTCAAGGAAGTCAGAGGTGAGGGCTGGAGCAACCAAGCTGATAGCAGATCAACTTCTTTAATGACAGAATGTGGAGCCCTGTTGACATCGCAATGCATGGCGGTGCTGAGAGATGGCAGTAACACATCAAGCCCCATGGAGTGACTCTGGTGTCTGTGTCCCTCCCAATGCTCGACTGTCGATGGCAAACCATGTGCTTGGTTACCTTGGCTGGCCGTAGCCCTGTTCACACTCCTGAAGCTCTTTGGGATGCTTGTGCATTTGAGAAATGGTTTTCTACAGCTGGGTTCTGTACAAAAGGCCCTTTCACCACTGAAAGCACCCACATGAGGCTTAACATGGGTGTTCACAGCATCACTGGGAATTTTGCCCCCATGATTCCCCCAACCAAGGTCATTGTATCATTAAAGGGAGGAAAAGGACCTCCGTGGATGGATTTTTCCAGCTGCTGTTCTCCCCTTTCTTTGGCATCCACAGGCTGCATGACATGCGGTGCAGGGAGCCCTCATACAGGAATCTAGCCCAGGAGATGTGATCACAAACCTTTCCTGTTGGGGCAGGTCCCCAGGTGTCTCACCAGCACTTCTTTGTATGGCTAATCTATCATGAACATGGCAAGAAAAAGAAATGCAAACCCCAACAAAGAGCTGGGAACATGAGCAAGGAAACCAAGGGAGATGTTTGCTCATCACCCTGGGAAGAGAGGTCACCCACCAAGTGCCCGACTCTTAAAGGGTCATTGTGGTTTGGATACGAGGTGTCCCCCCAAAGCTCCTGTGGTGATGCAGGAATGTTCAGAGGTAGAGGTGATTGGACTATGAGAGCTGTGACCTCATCAGCACATCCCAGATTAAACAGACTGGGTGGCAACTGAGGCAGGAGGAGGAGGAGGTGGTCACTGGGGACATCTATCTTCCCTGCGGCCCTGTCCCCTTTCTTCTCAACTTCCTGGATGCCATGAGCTGACCATCCATCCTCCACCATGTCCTGCCACCATGATATTCTGCCTCAACTTGGGTCCAGGCAAATGGAGTCAGTCTGCCATGAATTCAACCTCCGACACCATGAGTTCTTGTGTGTTTGGTCACGGGGACGAGAAGCCAACCAACACAGGGTGAAAATGCAGATGCTGAGAGGCACCCTTCCCGAAATTAATAATTCAAGGCAAAAAAATCACAAAACTAATTGCCCTCTGTCAGCCACAGCTCATCCTTGTCTTCTGTTATTTTGCGCAAATTGCTTTGGCAGCATTTCATAGCCTCCGCATTCATTTTTAAAGGGCTTTCTTGTTATCATAGCCGGTTAATATGTTCATCCTTCACCTCCCTAAGTAATTCAGGGCAGATTTTTACTCGTTCGGAGTGAACGAAACTCTCACTGGATAAGAAGAGGGAAATTGTCCAAGATGAAATGTCACACATCACCCTGAGGGGCTCTGAGGCCCCTCAGGCTTAGACAGGCAACCCCAGCATAGGAAGGAACCAAAGCCAGGTGCCATCCCTGTGCACTTACCTAGATTTTAGTTAGTTGGTATTAAAATGAAATTCTGTTCCTCGTCATATTCGCCCTTTTTGGAGTGCCCAGGACACACATACCATGTTGGTAGCACAAACAAGGCCCCGATCGTCACAGCAGGTTCTGCTGGGCAGACTGGGGGAGCTCTTCAGACCCCAGCAGGATGGCTCCTTACTCCCTCTCCTGCCAGGAGGAGGGAAGCCAGGGTTCTGTGTTCAATGGTCAGGATGTGTTTGTGGAAAATCTGGAGTAAAATGCTCAGGGCTTTGTCGGTGCCTGTTCTTCCACATGGGGGATGACCTTGCTGGTGTCAATGGTTCAAGGAATGGAAAATGTTCATCCTGTGGTCAAGGAAGGATGAGGCAGGAGGATAGAAAGCTGGTCCCCAGGAACTGTTTTATAGATGAATTCAAGAACACCTTACACATCCACAGTGCCCAAGTGCCACTGGCATGCAGCAGACACCCCTGAGCCCACCCAGGCTTACAGCAGAGGAGCAGTAAGGAGCACGTCAGAGCCCCAGTCCCCTGGGCCTGGTGGGCTCAGGCTGACCTCAGCTGGGCCATCCACTCTGTCATGGGCACAAGATAAAAGGAGCACACAGGTAGCCCTCATCATCCTACAGGTTTGGCCTTTTAGCCTATCTCTAAGCAAGCCTTGGCATAATTAATAGTGCAGTTATCTGCTAATTATTCCACTATTCAAGCAGGACTCGAAGCACCGGGGCAGGGATTGAGCTTTGTGTGCACAATGAATCATTTTCATCACCAAGTGATTACTTGTGTAGTATTTAACCTGGTAATATTAGACTTGCATTATGGGGCTATGATTGCTGTTTTCTTCCAGCCACCCACTCTTTTTTTTTTTTTTTTAAGAGAGTGAGAGAGGAGGGAGGGAGGGAGGGAGGGAGAGAGAGAGAGAGAGAGAAAGAGAGAGAGAGAGAGAGAGAATTTTTAATATTTATTTTTTTTTTGGCGGACACAACATCTTTGTTGGTATGTGGTGCTGAGGATCGAACCCGGGCCGCATGCATGCCAGGTGAGTGCGCTACCGCTTGAGCCACATCCCCAGCCCAGCCGCCCACTCTTGTATGGCTATTCTCTGTGAAGTTGTCATTATTTGTGGACAAATCCTGTCTGCTTTTTTCCTCCAATTTCATACACTCTTCAAAAGTTTGGATGGAGAGGGACTTTTGCACCTTTTTTAAAAACTTGTCCTGTCCTTAGACTTCCTGAGGCAGTCCTTTCCATGATTTCTTGACCACTTCTGGATGGACAATGTCTCCTGTCACTCATTCGTTTGGTCCTCCCACCCAGCAAGGTTGTCCTCCTAACTTGGAGGCAAGTTCAGCAGCATGATGGGGAAGGGGGGAAGCGGGGCTCTGGGGAACTGAGCCCAGGAAACTTGACTGACTGCGTAAGGAGAGCTGAATGTTCTGGATCTGGGGTGGGGCAGGCTAACTCAGACCAGTCCATTCAGGAGGAGGTGGAGCACGCTTGGTCAGGGAGCAAAGCCACTGGGCAATGCAGTTGGTAAGGGGTTTGGTTTTGTTTGCCTTAGGATGTGTGAAGTGGAGTCCAGGCTCCTGTGGGATGGCAGAGGAGGGGACGGTAGGAACAGGCTGGATGGCCCGTCATGAGATATAGAGTCTATGGCAGTGAGACTCACAGGCTTTCACTGCTTTAGAACAAAGGTCCCCAAAGTCACTTCTCTGGACCAGTACCATAAGCACCACCTGGAACTTCTGCAGATGCAGGCCCTTAGGCCCCACCTACAGAAATGGAGGGGACCCAGAATCTATGTTTAATAAGAGGTGATCCTATTTCATGATCAAGTTGAAGAACCAGTGCCCTGCATTGCAATTCAAACCCCTGATCATGACCTATAAGACTCCTCATGATCTGGTTCCTTCCCACCTCTCCAAACTCAGCTGAAGCAACTGCCCCCTCTTTCCAGACTCTCCAGCCAAAGGCCTCCGTTCAACACCTGGGGAGGCCATAACCCTCCCATCTTGAACTTGCAAATCCCAGTTTCTCCACCTAGATGTTGTTATGTGCTTGGGGTCCTCTTCCTACTTTTCCCCCTTTAACTCATCACAGAAATGTCATAGAGGTCATGCTTGTCCATGCCACCTACAGCCTGCCTCACTGAGGCCCCAACCTTAGTTCTTCCCTGTTTCTATTCCGGATTGATTTTGTGCCCACAACTAACAATTTATGTTTATTGATCTTTTTAAGAAAAGATCCAGAAGCAGGGACCGCATCTGTCATGTTCATCTTGTGTTTCTACATGAAGCCTGAAACACAGCAAAAGCTCAATGAAAAAAAAAAAAAAACTCACTCTTAAGACTTCCACCCCATTTTTGCCTCTAATTTCAGAGCCATAAGCTTTTGAGGAGCTGGGTTATATTCAAATAGTATTTGAGGTCCTCTCAAGCTCTACGCCACGGTCCAGCTGGTGATACCCACCATGATTTTTTTTGCTGTGATTAAGCCTTAATCCATCCTGTCTTGACCAGCTCTGATCCAAGTCACTTTTCCCATGTTTTGGCCTTTTTTGTTTTCCTCAGTTTTCTTTTAATCTTGGACTTGGCCACCAGAACTCACAGAAAGTCCCTGCAAACCACTCTCATTCTAAGGCTCATGTGTCAAAGGCCTGCTTGTTACAGTGAGGCCAAGGCTCCTGCGGCAGCTCAAAGAGGGAGAGGACAAGGGGTCCATTCTTCAGACGCTTATCAAAAGTGAGAAAAGTGCCTCTCAGGGTGAAGTGACAGCGTTTCTTTAACAGCAAGGGAGGAGCAGGGTGTGGGCACGAGTTCTCCAGGAGGTTGGGGAAAGACAGTGAAGAGAGGGGCCTCCGCTCACAGGGTCAGGGTCTGCGGCTGCGGGGACTCCAGTCCTGGATTCCTTTCCCCTCCCTCGGTGGCTTTCGGGATCATGTGTTCTCCATCGTCCCTCTTGACTCTGAGATGAGGCCTCCCTCGTCCAAGCTCAGTTCTCAGTGGTGGGCTTACAGATCAGAGCTGATGACGCCCAGCCAGAGAAGGGGCATGTTGGGAGCTCCTGGCCACAGTGTGCTTGTAGTGAGGCTCATAAATTGCCTTAAATGTCTCTGCAGATACACAGCCCTGCTGGCAAGGAGCACCTTCTCTTCAGGGAGCCAGAAACTTCTAAATTCCAGAACAATGGCACAAGCGGCAGTAGATACTGCAGGCTGAGCGTTGCTCCCCTGAAATACTGGGATCCAAAGCATTTGGGATTTTGGAATATTTGCGTATACCTAATGAAACATCTTGGGGAAGGGAACTAAGTCTAAACACAAAATTCAATTAAGTTCGTATATACTTCACACTCCTAGATCTGAAGGTAAATTTATGGAACATTCTTCAGGTTCTTGTGCATGAAACAGTTTCATGGTGTGGAATTTTCCATAGTGGCATCACTGTTGGTGCTCAAATGCTTCCAATTTTGTAATGTTTGGATTTTGGATTTTCAGACTGCGGAATGCTCAACCTAGACAGGACTGGCAACCTGCAAAGCACTTACAAGAATGATCCCCTTTAGCCCTCCCAACATTGCTCTGCACAGTAGGTGCTGTTGTTACTCTGCCCTACAGAAGCAGAAGCTGATTGACAGGTTCTTCAACATCACACAGTCAGCGCAGGGCTGAGGCTTAGCGTGGACTTCTGGTCTGAGCCAGGTCCTCAACTCCCACTCTAGGGTCCATTTCTCCCTCTTTACAGTAAACCTTGTAACATTCCATAAAAAAAAAAAAAAGAACTGATGAACGGGAGGAGAGGAAGGTAGTGGAAATAAAGCATAATAGACACAAAAATCTAAGCAGGATAGAGGGGAGTCAAATGTTAAAGATGGTTAAGTTACTCAGGTCAAGTCAACAGTACTGAGAGCAACTCGACAGGCCTGCAGTGACCCCAGGAGTGGACAGGAACACTGGGCTTGGACCTGGACCGTTCACTTCTAGCTCCAGGGGCTTCCAGAAGAAGTCCCTTCTGGTGGAGTCTAAAATCGAGGAACTAGAGTTTGGCCTTTGACGACTGTCTGGCTATCTGCATGCCAGGCCCAGGGAATGCCAGAATTCTCCAGACTGATGAAAGGAAGGAGGGAAAGGCCAGAAAAGATGATTTTGTTAATCATTCCGTTTCCAGCTCTCCTTCGAGAGAGGGCTTGCGCATCCGCGCCAGGGAGAGGAGACTCCATTTTTTTTTTTTTTTTTTTTTTTTTAAGCAGGACAGAGCTGCTGACAGGAAGCCTCAGTCACTTCAAATGAACTTCACTGTGATTGAAGGGAGCCCAAGAGATGAAATGGGTGTTCAGTGAGAGCCTAAATTGCTCTCCAAGAGGCAGCGAGAGATCATCAAGAGTCTCCGTTGGCTAAATCTTAGCAACAAACAAATGAGAAAAAATGTGTCCTTCATGAGAAAGCAACAGGGAGTGTAACCCCCAACAGGATGTGGGAGGAAGCAAAAGTGAGTCACTGAAAAGGGAAATGAGGCAGGTTTTGGGGAGAGAAAGTGGGAGGAAAAGAAGACCGGGCGAGACTTCCTTCCCATACCCCCACTGGCTCAAGGCTCCCCCTCATTTCATCCCGGCTCAGGCCAGAAGCACACAGGCAGGCCTGGAATCACTCCCCCCAGTGGCCATTCATCAGATGGCTTAGGTGCTGGGGCTCCCCAGGTACCACATAGGAAGCAACAGGGAAAAGGTACAGGTGCCTCCATTTCTGGATTCCAGGGGCCCGCAGGGTGTCAAGGGGTCAAGTAGTTAACAAATAACCAAGCCCTTTGCAAACACAAGGCTCCACCTGAATGATAAATGTTATTCCTCCCGCTGCATTCTGCAATGTTTCCACTTGCAAATTTAGAGAATTCTCCAAGGGAGCAGCGGATTGCTTATCCCACAAAACGTCTACCCTAGCTCACATCCCGACGCTCAGGGCACCAGGAGAAAATCCTTCCTGGCAAACTTTCCCAAACACAAGTTGCATAACATTGGTGAAAATAATAGCAGAATGGAAACATTTAAAATGTGACACATATATTTTTACTTAAAAAAAGTCATTCACATTTTTAGAGTGCTTTCCAACTCACAGGACATGTGCACATCCCGGGACTCATTTAGTGCTATCAATTTCCATTTATCATGTGAGAAAACAGCGGTTCAAAGAAGTGCAGAGGTATGCCCAAGGTCACAAGAGGAACGTGCCAGAGGAATGAACATGGGCTTACAGACAAGCTTCTGGCCACATATTTTCCCTTGTATAAATGTATGTGCTCACACATGCGTCTGTGTGTTGACGATATTGACACCTCAGCTGCAACCCTACAGTAGAACAATCCAGCTTCCGTGTGTGCCCTTTTAATGAAATTTACACATAAATACTGAAGGAAGATTAGAAAATAAGTGAAAGTATATGAAACCAAGAAAAAAGTAGAATCCATCAAATAAGCCTACCACCCAGGCATCTCATGTGTAGCACAAGGAAACATTTCAATCCGAATCACCCTCTACCTAACTTTCCTACCCAGCCACCTGCTGGGCAAACAGGAGCCAGAGAGCCTGGGCACACATCTTATTTCTGCTAGGTGGTGGCCGTGTGTCCTTTTGAAAATTATTTTGCCTCTCTGGTCCTAAGTTCCACAGCCATAAAATAGAGTTAAATTGTATCTACCTGTGGGACTGACAAGAGAAATTTGCAACTAGATGTATGCAACCTGCTTAGAAATCTGTCCGTAATGGCAATGAACATTGTCTAGGTGTTTGCTAAATAAAGGGGTTACCCAACCTCAACAAACAAGTTGTAAGCTCCCTCCCAAATGATTCCATTTGGAAAACCCCCTGAATGTATCAGACACACAAAATCAGCAGGTTATATATCCCTCGCATCGCCTGAGGAGCTTGGCAGCGTGAGGCAGTGTAATTTAAGGGGAGTACAATAGGCATGGATCAGGCTGCAGCTCTGCTGAGCTTCAGCTGTGTGACCACACACATCACTTAACTTCTCTGAGTACTAGAATTCTGTAAAACAAGGAAGAACCAGTCTGGGAAGCTATGGAAAGTAAGACTCTATAAACCACAAAATCCTTAGTCATTAAGGGGTATTTTTCCCATTGCTGTTATTATTACAAAATCTGCTTACTGAGATAATTAAATAGATATAACACCAATGTGCTACAAAATCTCTAAATTGACCAGGTAAAGCAGTTCCAGATCTTCCAACTAACTGCTTTGTTTTTTTTAACATTATTAACAAGATTTGTATTACATTTCTTGATACTCCAGGTGAATACTACCATGGATTTAGCTGTGCAGATTAGGGCTTGTGTCCTCTGAGCCTCCCCGTCTCCATCTGTAGAACAGGAGGATTGGAAAACCTGAAGCACCTTATTGCAATTCTTTCTGAAAGGCTTCCTCCAAAGCTGCCCCCAGCCACACAAACACGGAGGAGTGACACTCCTGCAGTTCATGCTGTCACTCTCTCTGCAGTGTAGAATGGCACTGAGGCTCAAGAGAAAATGAGATGAACCCAACAGAAAGAAGGTATCTGGGATATGATAAAATTCTCAAATATTTGCCCAGGACCAGGAAGTACATAATATTCTGACAGGCACAGATGAAAGCAATTCCCATTTCCAGCTCCATTCTCTTTGAACGATTGCCCTTCCGGCAGAGGGGCACGATACTGTAGTTGTGCACTATTCAATCCAGAAACTGGAACATGCAGTTAGGAGCTCTGGGAGGAGGCTTGTCACTGATGCTGTTGACAGCCTATACTGAGCAGTGGTCCCTCCCCCTCAAGAAAGCCCCCATTTCCCTGTGCCTCTGCACTCGCCCTTGTCTGGAACTGGCTGCTCCAGAGCCCCCGCTCACCAGGCTGTGGAAGGGCTGTGAGGAGGGGTGATTGGAGAGCTCGTGGTTAGACAGAGTTAGATACTTGGCTGATGCAGGGTTCTCAGAGCTTTCAAGGCATACAGCAAATTCTTAGAGATGGACCCTTGACTTTTCTGGAAATCCTCTCAAAACTCTATACAAAAACATCTGAATGAAGAAACATAAAGGTTTTGCAGTGTTCCCCATGAGCAAATGCTCTTGAAAGTTCTGATCCAAACTCTTCCATTGGGAGCAACACGGAGTCATGCCTACAGTATCCTTAGCATGTCTCTGTCCTGGGTGTTTTGTGAGGTCTGCACTCCCTCCTGTTTGCTGCCACCCTACAGGAGGACTGCCTTCACAGAGGTAAGACACTGGGCACCTTCTTTAAAACCTTTGTTTTAAAACAAGGAACAGGAAAATAAATAGCTGAGAGGAGGAAATAATATTCCTGTAAGGGCAATTGGGTAGTGTCTCTATCAACAGAGGGAAGACCTAAAAAAAAACAAGTCTTAGTTTTTTATTCAATGAACTGTTTAACCACATATTTTGACAATCAGAGCTTCCAATCTCTGGGATTGCTTCCTGCTCCTGTGGTTGGAGGTGCTGCAGGTGTCCTTGGGTGGAGGTCAGAAACAGGAGGAGAGCCTTCCACACAGATCAGGACAAGCTCAGCCACTCAGCTCATGGGTTTTCCTGTAAGCCCAAAAGAAGGGCCAAGTCCAAGCTGCAAATTAAGTCTGCAGAGATGGCACTGAGCACAGAGCTGCTTCCCTCTCTAGGGTCACACTATTCATCACCTGCCACCAGGCTGAGCCATCTCTTTTATGATACCCATGGAATTCTTCAGCCAAGGGACAGCCATGCCCTCTTGCCAAAGCCACCAGTTACTCAGTAAGTGATGTGTGTCCCTGTGAAAGCCATGAATGACAAGATCTGGGGTTATACTGATCTTCCATATAGGAGTGCCAGCCAGCAGACTGTTGAGCCAGGAAAGTTGGGGAGGAAGGGGAAGCACCTTATATACTTCACCATACCCACTCTGTTTCTGGAATTCTCTTAACAATCCTCCAAGATAGTGCTTTTTTTTTCTCCCCCTTGGAATTTCTGAGATCAAAGTATGCAAATGAGTACCCACACAGCTAATGGCATATAATTATATCTTACATAATATTATATTTTATTGTGCTACGTTATATTTTGCACAATCATCATAATTGCATAATCATTACTATGGTGCAGGCAATCCTTCATGGTAGTGAACCGCTAAAGCTTGGTAGTCAGACTGCCTGGGTTCAAACCCAGCTCCATCTCCTACCTCATCACCCTCCCTGAGACACTAAACCTTTCAGTGCTTTTTAATCTATTCAGTGGAGATAAAAACAGACTATATCTCATGAAGTCATGTTGTGGATGCAAAGTTCTAGGTTCAAAATTCAACAGCACCGATGATAATTATCACTAGGATGTGTATTCATAATTATCAGAAAGTGTAGCTGTTTGGTAGATGTCAAGAAAATTTGGAAGCTAAAAAAAGTGAAATAAAATTCCACTAATACTGATCTGCTAGTTAGTGTCTAAGCTTCTACCCTTAAAACATCAAGAAGTTTAACTTCAGGTCGTGATCTAGAGGAACATGCAAACACTCATGGGAATTATAATGTTTTAGTGGCTTCCAGTCACCCCCACATTAGCAGGCTTTGCTTGGGCACAAAGAATCACTGGGGTGGGGGAAGCCATGAGTACACTGCTTACCTGAGTAAGGACAGTGACACAAACCAAGCCAAGTGACCCTGTGAAAATTATAATAAAAACATGCCAGGAAAAGCCTACCGACCACACACTCGCCACCTCTTTGGACCATTAATGACCACTTCAATCTCCATAGCAAATGAACACATGCTGGAGCATTACAGCCCGAATCACACCAAACAGTAGACTCCAAAGAGTAAGTCAGATGACTGCCCGTCTGGGGTACACTGATGGGTTCAGCCACCCTGGCCATTATTTTTCAGTTTGGGATTTAGAGGAAGTAAAATTTGATAAACATGGTTCAGTGTGTGTCTAGCCATTCACTTCCATGAAGTTAAGTCAACCTAATAAATCTGTGTGTCCCTTTCAGAAAAGCATTGTCAGGTCATGAATAAGGACAGGATGTCAGGATGGTCATTTTGGCTCCATCTCTGCCCCGCATGATGGTGTGACTCACCCAAATGTATTTGGCTTCTCAGATCCCAGTTACCCCAATATAAACAAAGAGTTGAACAGCATCACCCCTGGAACATTGAGTATTAAGTCATTTTTAAAATAAGTGATGAATTCCACATACAATATGAGATTCGAGTGTTCTTGGAACAAGCTGAGCTATTAAAATCACCTTGACCACCATACCAAGTGCCAGCCCCATCCCCTCTTAACTCTTGTTACTGGTGTGCTGAATATATTTCATCTTTCATAAGTGACCCCTAAAAGATGTTTTAAATTAGTTTGCATTTCTAAAATGACCTAAACCATGTCACATGGAACCACACTCTTAAAATGGTCCCTTTTCCCTTAAGATATCTACGGGACCTATCCATTTTCACCCATGCAGTTCTCTCACAGTTGGTAAGTGTGATAACTGCTGGACAAAGATGGTGCTCTTAGAAGGAATTCTCCATGGTTCGTGGGGCTATTCTTCTTGTGGGGCATTCCTGAGGTTGTCTATGTTGTAATTTATCAATGGTGCTATAGGAACTTCCTGTGCACACATGTGGGAACCTCTCCAGATACCCTGCCTGTCACTGGGTTGTAAGTAGAGTGATTTAGCATTCAAACCATATGGGAG
The DNA here is from genome assembly GCF_964194105.1 of Spermophilus citellus. Lineage (NCBI taxonomy): Eukaryota > Metazoa > Chordata > Mammalia > Rodentia > Sciuridae > Spermophilus > Spermophilus citellus. The sequence goes on from NC_138182.1 coordinate 124,451,385, forward strand.
ATACTGGTAATTACTCCAGTACAACAGGAAGAAACAGGGACTATTTCTGACAAACCAGGACACGTGGTCTTCCTAGACGAATTGAATTTATGGTTTCCGAAATTTTTTAAAGTAATAGACATTGATAAATGCTGCCCAAAGCAAATTGAAAGGGATATTTTAAAGCCTTTAAATGTCAGTATCTAAGGTTTGAATTTTTGCCCCCCAAAAATGGAGGGTAGCAATATCATAAGTTTGTGTTAATCCTCGGATGCCAGCTAAATCCCTTTCCCTGCTGAAAGGCAGAATTCTTTCACAGAGAGCGCACACTCGCCCACAGCTCCTCTCAATCCCAGTTTTGATAGCCTGTAAGTCCCTTGCCTTTGAAATGTGCTGCCACTCTTTGTTTAATGCGCCGTTTCGGTTTCCAGAATGAAATACGGGTAGAAGGGAAAGATCAGCTTCTACACAGTAACCCCTCCCTAATTACCAGTCTCATCTCTCAACTGCAAGGTCATGGTTCTCTATGTGGTGGGGCCAGGAAAATGTGGCATTACGGCTTCTGCCAGCTTCTGTTATTTTCTCCATGGAACTTCCCTATAGACACACTCTTCCTTTCACTTCTCCTTTAATGCATAGCCAATTTGGGGGGGACTTTACAATGTTTGCAATCACTAAAAAACAGCAAAGTTATCAAATGAGTCATCTTCAACAACCAACAGCCCATTTTCATTTTATCCTACAAGTCTCTGGATTGGAAATCAAAGGAGATCAGAGAAGCCTCCCTGAGTGGAGAACGTCAAAGAGGTCATCTGACGATTGCATTATTTATATTAATAATCTGCTCCACTGACGGTTGCAGGAATTCGAAAGCACTAGAACTGGGACTTCGGACCAAAGGAAACTCCATAGTCCCTTCTTTGACCATGGGAAAAATAATCACTAAGCAAAGAAGGCTGCTAGTATCAAGGCACAAAGCTGGTGGAATCGGTTCATTCACTAATACTCACTGAACCAGACGGTTCGTACTCCAGGGAGCTGTGGGGATGAGCAGCTGTGTGAACACATCGTCTACCTGGAGCTCATTATCTAGTTGTGGGGCAAGCACTGATGAGACCAATTGAAAAAAGGAGGCAAGAAGCACCTGGAACTCCTAGCCAGATCAGCTGCTACAAATTCTTCTTTACTAATTAAAAATGTCCAAGAAAATGCTGTGAGTTGGTGGTTTGATTTTTGTGTCCATGTCACTGGCTTTCAGCTATGGGGATAAGGGAGCAATGCATATGCCAGTCTCTGCCTCAGCCTCCTAGGGGTCTGGTATATCGTCAGATGAGTGAATTCAAGCTTGGATTAAAGAGTAAATAGGAAGGTTGTTTGCATCTCTTTACAGCCTAGTAGTTAAACACATGGATTCCAGGAACTGTTGCCTGTTTTCAAATCTGGCTCCCATTCCTCACTAGCTGTGTGACCTGGGCATACTAACATTCCTAGACCTCAGTTTCCTCAATTGAAAACAGGTAATAATTGCTTTGTAGATTCTGCAGGGAGAGCTTGAATATTCTGAAGATCACATGACTTACTCTCTGCTAAATCCTTGAACCGGTGCCTGGACATAAAGGACCTTAAATTTGAAAAGTTATTTAATGACCCCTAACACCCACTATGTGCCAATTACTCTTCTAAATGCTTTAAACATATTAATTTGTTTGATGCACTAACAATCTTACAAGAGAGGGTTATCCCCATTTTACAAATGAGGGAACTGAGATATAGGCAGATTGCTCGACAACTAGCCAGCAGCCTTAGGGGCCATGCCCCAAGACACTCACTCTGGTGCTCCCACCCTCTAAGTTTCTTTGTCCCCAGAGCAAGGGTTCTTGTATTCAGCACAAAGATATCAGAAGAACCAGGAACGTAGTATAACCAAAGAGACATTGACAAAAAGGTCCCTGCCAGGCTGGCTGGCTCCTTGGGTCCATACATATAGACAAGTCATAAATAGCAGGCTCCTGGGTGATAAACATACCTGAGCATTACTCTGCCAACAGCCAGGAGGCAGAGAGCTTGTTTGGATGGGTTCTCTGTGAATCCCACACTCTGAACTAGCTTATGCCTCAGCCTGGTAGAGGAAAACACGGGAGCCGGGAAGACCTCAAATCCAGTTTGAATCCTCATTTATTGCCCAGGCAATCCTCTGCTCTGACCTATGAGCTGTTGAATTATTATATTTGAGTATAAACATGACAAAATGAGAAATGGAAAATCAGAGAGCTTTTCCAATATTTCTGGCCTAGTGCAACCAGTATAATCTTACAGAATTCAGCATAAAAAATTTTAAGAGATAGGATTTGCTCTGATAGTTTTCTAAACCAAATTGTATCCTTTAATCAGATTTACTACGGGGATCAAGTCCTGAATGGCCAGCCTTCCACCTGCATTTCCTGTATTTATTTTCCAGCTTGCTTTCGGGATATCCTCTAGGTCTATAGGTGAAGTCTTCAGTAAAACGCTGGCCCTTGATGGCTCAACATAGCTGAAGTAAACATGATCATTTCCCTCAATCTTGAAAACAGACCTAGATAATGAACATCATAGGAGAACTATTCTGTTCAATCCCTGACTTCTATTTATGTGTGAGAGATCTGTCAGTCTCCCACAAAATTTCTCAATATTTTCAGCCAAATTTAGAAATGAGCCCAAATTATTAAGACATTTGAGTAATTGAATGCATTAGTTATATGACTTTGGACAGGTGACTTAATCTCCTTGAGTCTTGGTTTCCCTTCTGTGAAATAGGAACAGTGGGATAAATTAAATGACATAGACAACACTAAGAGGCCTACAATTAATATTAGCTATTATTGTTGTTGCTTCTGCTGTTGATTTAGAGTAAATATTTTCAAAGTACCCAAAACCAACTTTAATACTAATAATAAACATTGGTTATTCCCACTATTATATATCAACAATTTTCTTCTTATTTCCTTCTGATTCATTTGGATCCTACCAGAGAGAGTTCCTAATTTTCTAGGTTTATTGGTTTTTTGCACTAGATCCCTTGAGATGCCAAATAGTGAGGTCTCAGCACCAAGGCCTGGAATGCATAATAAATGACCCTGGGAGGAGGAAGCTGGGAGCTGTCCCAGTGCTGAATTGCCTATGACCGCCCAGTCTTCTGGGGCTTTGTAGATTCTCTTTGACTTGCTGCAGTCTCTGGTCCAGCTGCTGCCTGTGGAGAGGCCATAGCGGGGCCATGGGAAGACACCATGCTGTGGTGTGAAGCGCCTTTGTAGATTATTTACTCCACGGGTTGCCAAAACTTCCCAGGATCAGCTGATGGTGTACATGGGTGCAGCTGCCTGGGCATAAGCAATCATGGTTGAGGCACATGTGGCGTTGAGACCTCACACACCTCCCATCTGAGAAGCACAGAGTTGCCCATTTTATGTGGATTGGTGCTTTATGCAGAGTGGATCTGGGTCTCCATTAAGATTCCAGGAGTCCAGATTCTATGTGGAACCTCTCTATTTTAAAATGTTAATAATTACCTTCGTTTTTATGATGCTGTACCAAATTAAATATAAACATTTGCCAGTTTTTAAATTTTAGTCTTTTGCATTGAGTTCGGTGCTTCCCAATGATCCTTCTGCTCCAAGAGTATATGCTGTGTAGAAACCTATCCATCTGGCTCACTGATGTATCTCAGGAGCAGCTCCTGGCTCAGAGTGGGCATCCAATATTGCTATCTTTCCTGAGTGAAGGAGTCAATGAGATTCACCTACGTTCACCTAGGAAGAGAAATTCTTGGCATGAGTCAGAAAGGGTGGGGCCAGGTTACTTGAGATTTAAGGTGGATCATGGGAAAGCATCAAGGTGAAAATCCAGAAGTCAAGGGGTTGAGGAGGAGCCATGTTGAAGAAAATAAAGGTGCTTCACTGGAGCTAAGCCTTGCTTCAAAGGGCTGTCTTGGGTATCAAGCACCCATGCCTTAGGTCCCTGGAAGAACAGGGGCATGCATTTAGCTCCTTCATTTAGCACTTAAACCTGAGGGGCCAACCTCGGTAAAGCCAGGGTGTAGGTCCGAGTGCACCACCAACTGGCTTGAGTGATACTGCTGGCGGCACTTGAGTTTTCTGGGACCATTTCCTCATCTGTATAAACGGCCATTATCCCACCTACTTTATCAGCTTGGCAGACAGAACTGAGAATTAAAAGAGATAATGTTTTCAAAGCCTCTTTCTCAGTACACAAAAAGATCTTAAATGGGATCCACATCATGTTTGTCATTATTAATAATACCTCAGCATCTAATCCCTCATTGATAAAAATGAGAGGGTTAGATCATTTTTTAAGACCTAAATCAGCTAGAAAAATGTCTTGGCAGAGGCCATGATAAGACCACCACGCTGTCCCCAGTGAGCATAAGAGCGAATCTGAGCAGTCCTCCTCACGAGCTCCTGCTCTCCAGACGTCAAAGGCAGAGAAACTGCCCCAAACGTCATAAGGAATTTCAGTATGTTTGTTTATTTTTGTATTTGCTATATTTCAAAATTTCTAGAGCTCCATTTGAGTCAGACATTCAACTACCATTATCTAAGGAGTCAAAGAAACCAGTTGAAATAGATCCTTACAGTACTTCACCATCAGTGAGTTTCCTTGGCAGTGGTATTCCCAGGGCATCCATGGGAAAGAGGAGGGTGAACAAATTGTAAGCAGGTTCTGGGGAGTCTCCCTAAGGTCTCAGCCATATATCAGACTGATAAACAAGACTCGGGAACAGTGGAATTTCAACCAGACAACTCTGTGTATAAAGAGAAAGGTTATCTCTTCTCTTGGGATGGGTAGAGCCAAACAGTTTCCATCAGGATCTGCAGAGCTCTATAAACTTCAACGGCACATTCCAACTCTCCCCGCACACTAATGAAACTGAAAAGTACAGTTGTCCTTTAAATGTTTGTGCCTGGAATTATGACCTGTTTCAAATGACAGGGAAGTGGAGACAACATGTTAATGGTTATGAATGCATTTAGCAAGAAGCCTTGGTGTCTAATGAGAGTGGAGAAGGCACTACAATTGAGGAACAATTTACTACCGAGAAATCAATTTGGAAATTCTATACAAGATTATCACCCATTAAATTGTCTTTCTTCAAAACTGTGGGCCCTAAAATGGTGCTTCTGGACAAGGAATTTTACAAACAATAAATGCTAATTAAGTAATCTATTCAAATGGGTTGATTGAAAGAATTAACAAAAAAAGAAAAAAAGAAAAAAAGAAAGTACCTCCTGGGAAAAAAATCTCAGTGCTCTGCTACATTGCTGCAGCTTCTGCAACTAAATTTGGCCCTCCTTTCTTTATTGAAAACTGATGGGCCCTGGGCAATGAACTAGACCACTCCAGATTTCCATCATCTTTACATCTAATGGGTACAATACAGTGTGGCCAAATGCATATGCGCACACGCATACACACACTCCACCACACTTATAGTGTCATGCAAAGGATCATTTATGACATAATATAAGTTTAAGTGGCCATTGTTACTCATTGCAGTAGTTATTTGAGGAGAATTTACATAAGACCCTAGGAAAACACCTAAGTGTTCACTCAAACACACACATACTTACACATACATTACAAGGTGAAGTTGTCTGTGACTATATATTTGAGATTCTTTGCAAGTAGAGCAATAATACTGAAAGCTAACAGATAACAAGATATATATAAATATATATCCACCCTTCATCAGAAGGTATATTTCCTGATCAAAAACAAATAAACAAAAGGCCTTGGAGCAGAAGAAAAACTAACCCCTCTCCTTTTCTCATATCCAGGGGCTGACACATCCCAAGAGACTCTGAGCAGACGCCATGTTCTAGAAGGTTCCTTGACTGCTCTACAGCAGGACAGGCCTGGGTAGTCAGAGGTCAGAGGTCTTCCATGATAACTTCCTTCTAGAGAAGACAGTTTCAATCCAGAGACATCATGGAAATGAAGGCAGACAGGCATACTAGCCCACAGGAATTCAGGAGTGAAGATGGTGGGAACTTACCTTCTCCAAGAGTTGATTAGAAAACTCTTTCCTCCCCTTTCTTTCCTGGCCTTAGGCCTCCCATGGAACCCGTGGATATGAGTTGTTGACCACTCACCATGGTTTCCCACAGTCAGACAAAGGATTAGAGTCAATTTTTACCATTTGTGTGGCACCAACTTCTGGGCTAATTATAGGAAACTTTAATATTGTGCCCTTTAACTTGAACACAGACAGAAGAGAATTGAATATGAGCATTGATTTAACATCGTGTGAAATTAAGCCTGAAGGGCATTATGTCCTCATAAAGCATAATTACTCCTAAAGTTTTATCTCAAATTGTCTCAGAGAAACTCACCAGCATGTAATAAACACACTTGGAAAAATGTCACTGGCCACATTAAACGCCCCCCGGTCTGGATGCGGAGGGGCAGTTTGATGCATAGCTAAGTGTAGTGGGAACGACTCTTGGTTGAAAGCTGCATTGGCTCCATGTCTTTGGTGGAAGTGCAGAGGGGGGTCCCCGACAGGCAAGTTGTAAGAGATGGGATGTGTACAGAATGCCTCGCAGCCTTGACGAGGGTCTGAGAAAGCACGAAACTCCTGAATTAATAATCATGTTTTTTTCCTAATCCCCTGTTTTCAAGCATAGCACATACCTGACCTGTTAAATAAATTAACAGACCAGGGGCCATTTTGTCAGTAAAAAAAATAAAGTGAAATGAAAACACTAATGAAGAAATAAGCCCAGAAAAGAAATTAGATTGCTGAGATGTAGCAGGCAGAACTTGAGCTGCCCGTTAGTCAATGAGCATCAATGAACATAGAAATACTTTTCCTGGGTGCCTGGGAGGACCCCCAGGGTTTTGCCTGACATTCTCACCTCTGATGACTAACAGTCCATGAATATGAAGGGCTCAGAGGGCCAGGATGTCTCCCAGGGGACAGGGGGTACAGCCAGCCTGGGTGTTAAAGCAGATGGGCGAACTGGAGGGAACCTGCTGGTAGAGAGGGACTGGAAACAGTAGCCTTTCCAGAAACAGGAGAGACTCCTGCCATTTCTCTGGAATGCAGTGTCCTAAAAGCATCATGGTCACCAGTCCAGATTGCCCCAGGAGCCCACTGGAAATTGCCTCCCTGCTTTCTTCAGTTTTGTCACTGAAGGTAAAGGGGGTCCTTTGGGGAATGTCCGTGCCACACCTTCTTTGCATTATCTGCTGTGAACCCTGCATGCTGCTCTCACTTGGAGCTAAACACTCAGTGCTGTGACCCTCAGAGGACTAGGAACCGGGGGAACGACGCTGAAAACACACCAGTGAGGCTTTGAGAATCAGGCTGAGGAAGGTAAGCGCGTCTCCAGCCACAGGTGGCACAATCAATCTACTGATCTTTTTAAAAAAGTTAAAGGAGTAAGCAATAAATCAACGGTGAGGGGTAAGTCCTTTGCCATCGAACTGTCTTGAGGTGTAATTTTAAATGACTTTGCATGACCTTGCTTATGTGGAATTTCAAGGTTCAAAAGAAATTTTCCTCACAGATGCATGCTTGGAAAAATGTCCTGCTTCTTTTCAGACTGCCACGTCTAACCATTAAATGCCTGGCTGGTGACTCTCTTCTCTCCTGTAAATGGCTTGGGATATGGATGTGGGATTTCAGTCTTCTAGAACTGAGAAAGCCATCTGGGCCAGGGATGTGTGTGTCTGGAACATATGGTTCAGCCACCTGCAGGCCACAGATAGGGAAAGGAGCCTGGCTTTGGTGCCATTATGGGTAAGCCTTAAGTGCCATCAGGGTTATTCCAAAGCAATCCTGTTCCAAGAGCCGAGAGAAAGGCACCCTGGTGACCTGCAGAGTCCTTAAAGGGACAATGCTGGTGCTCAGGTGAGTGGCATTTTGAGGCTGCAGCTGCAGAGCTCCTAGTGTGACTAAGGAGCAGAGGCTGTGAGGATCAGGCCCAAGGGCAGGACAAGGGACATTCAGCTCCCACTACCACATGTCCACTCAGATCATCCCTAAAGTTCCAGATCCGTATGATAGCCATCTGTGTAAGTGATGACTTGAAGTGTACTCGATTCAAAGTGACATTGACTTTGGAATACAAAGTTCTTATTTTTATTGCAGACTCATGGTATGGAGCCAAGTACATATAGACGGTGAGAGAACAGATTCCACTTTGAATCTGTGCTCTGCTACTTAGAAGATGCATGTGTTAGTCAAGTAGTTAAACCTCAGTTGCTTTTACCCATTAAATGGGGATAACAGTACCACCTTGCCTGGCTGTCATAAGAATTAGTGGAAGACTATTCCCAGTCTGACACCTGACTGAGAGCAGGTCCATAATGAATATTTAGACCTTCTTCCTTAAAAAAGCAAAAAGCTTACTGGATCTTTGCCTTTTGTTCTTTTTTTTTTTTTCATTACAAATTGAATAGTACCTTCCTGGACACTCTGAAATATTACCTATCCCCGTGGTTTTATTACCTTACTTTAGTCACTCTCAGCAAGGGCTGGTGAATAGTGGAAAATTTTCTGCACCATCCTCTATGACACTTGGCTACTGGCACCTGAAAGGTGGAGAGTGTGACCCAGGAACTGAATTTTAATTGTACTGAATTTTAGTGAATTGAAATGTAACTGGTCTCCTGTGTTTCATGGCTTATGTACTGGATAGAACATCAAGTCTGAGCCCTGATAATGAATATGCAGATTTACCAAAGGCAAGGAAATTACCCACAGACTCCCTAACATTGGCAGCAGCTTTCAAGGCAGACGGACCGGCTCCCATTCACCCCAGGGACTGCAAAAGAAACTGCCCCAGACAGCTCATGCTCACTGCATTCTTAGTTTTGCAACGTTTATCATGATGCCATCTTGTTGCCTGTCTTTACGGAGAGACAAATGTACTACCCAGGATCCTATCTGTGCTTTAAGAGTTTTCCCCCAGAGGGTTGAAGTCTGTTTGTGTCCATTGCTCTATTTTACCAATCCCTAGCCTATCCTGTCATTCGGAGATTTTGTTCAGAAAACCAAATATCTGATTTGGGGATCCAGTTTAAACCATCAAGCACAGGAAAGCATATGTGTACAGCACACATGAGCACGCCTATTATGTACATGAGGATTCAAACTGGTATTTGCAAATAGCATGAGAACCACATGTGCTCATATACTTTATTGATTTGCCTCAGCTGTTAAAAATGCCATAATAAATCTGGTTGCTAGCAAAGGCCCTGCTATAAAAATAAAGTCCAGTTTAAATTAAAGGCGAAGCTATTAACATTTGTCCTGCAGCCTGTAAGACTCTAACGAGTTCCCTTCTGGCATCAGTGAACTTGAACCCAGCTGAAAAGGGGCTGTAAACTCTACTGGGGTTTCTCTTGCTCTGTGTTCATTGAAAGCTCTTTCTGGAAATGGATTGATCTAAATTGCTCTATCAAAGCTTCTAGATGAAGACAGAGTGAGAGAGAAGGTAAATACAACTCTTCAATGGAGATCAGGACTATTTCATAAAGTGCAAAATGCTTCAGCAAGAAGAACCTGCTCAAGAGATTTAACTGATGGAGTTTCTCCCCCTGGGCTCTATGGATCAGATTTCCCAAGACATCCCCTGGTGAAGGTGAGGAACCTATGCAAGTGTTGGAGTTGGGACGAGCCAGTCACCAAAACCGAAATCACACCAACAAGAGTGAACCCTTCCTGGCCTTCTTGGTTTGCTGTCAGAAAGAACTGAGCAGCACCCTAAATGTCAGGTCTGTTAAGATTACAGTGCAGTTGGGTCCTGAAGGTCTGTGAAAGTCACACGTCCCCCTTTGCCATTTTTCAGGTGTGTTATCATGAGCAAGGATTTGACTTCTCGGAGCCTCAATTTCCTTGTCGGTAAAATAAAGATAATTGTACTTTCAGGGTGCAGGTAAAACATTTACCATGATGTCTGGCAACTAGTCTTCTCTAAGTGGCAGTTATCATTATCACTAACTATTGTGACTTTCTAAAATGTTCCAAGCAAACGAGCTACGAATTCTAGATGCTTCTCTGCATGAGCCCAATCATCAGGCACTTAATCCAAACCGAGTAACCAGAGAGGTAGAACTGGCCAGAGACTCTTGCCCAAAGCTCCGGGAAATGAGGGCTCCTGCCTTCAGATAAATCAGGGCTCTTCTCCTAGAACAAGGCGTATTGATGCAACCCAGGCACTTTGCTGTATCTTCAATGGCACCCAGAAGAGGTGCAAACCAAATGTAAAATTGAGGTGCCTGTCCAGAGGTAAAACTCCATTTCTCTGGTGACCACAGCCCTTTGGCACGCATCAGATGTGGGTCCCAGTTGCATCTCAGACCCCATCTTTTGCTTCACAAAACCTCACATTTCCATTGGTCATCTTTCCATCTGCAGGACTGTGACAGATCGTAAGTGCAGAGAGGGAAGGGACTTTGCTCTGTTCCCTCTTGTGTTCCTAGTCACTAAGACAGTGCCAGCCTCAGAAAAGAACTTAATAAATATTTATTGAATGATGGTATTTTCAGAGGGAAACAGCATTTGCTTTCTCAGCAGCTGAGCACTGGGTTTGTGCACAGGGCCAGGAGAGAGCCACCGTGCAGGCTTTCTCCTTCAGGACCCAACTGCACTGTAGTCTTAACAGACCTGACATTTAGGGTGCTGCTCAGTTCTTTCTGACAGCAAACCAAGAAGGCCAGGAAGGGTTCACTCTTGTTGGTGTGATTTCGGTTTTGGTGACTGGCTCGTCCCAACTCCAACACTTGCATAGGTTCATGACTTTGGACAAGTGGATTCTTTACTATAAACTAGGTTTCCTCCTGTCAGAAGTGTGGGTGAGAGTACCAACTCCCAAGGCTGAGGTTATAATTGACACGATGGTTATCTGGGGGTAATAATACTTCTGAGTGTGCACACACTGCCTTGGGTCACCCTTTGAATGGTTCTATTGAATGAGTACTTGACAGACGAGGAAAATGAGGGTTTCTTAGCAAGTGTTAAAGCCTATGCTGGACATCAGAACTTGTGACTCTGCAGGCCCCATGCACAGTCCCTGGCACATGGGAGTCACCGAGGATTTACTGAAGAAATGAATAAATGGATGAAGAGAAGGTTAAGCTCAGGACTGCTCGGTAATACTTGGTGTGAGAAAAATGTCTCCCTGCTCATTTACAGTTAGCAACCTTCTACTTCCAACCCCCCAACATCTGCTGAAATATTTCAGACTTTGTGTAAGAGAACAGTTTTTAGGTAACGTGGGATAGAGGCTTTCTGAAGACATATTAGACACACAGTCATCCCCTGGTATCCACAGGGCATCACTTCCAGGCCACCCTGGGGTTCCAAAACCCTTGTATAATAGGACACAGTACTTACCTGGAGGCTATCACACCCTGTTTATTTTAATCATCTCTAGATGACTCACAATGCCTAATACAGTGTAAATGTTTTGTAGTTGTCACATTGTATAGTTTAGGGAATGATGACGACTAAAAAAAAAAAAAGGCTGGGCATTCTCAGTACAGACACAATCTATTTTTCTGAATATTTTTGATCTACTGTCTGTCATGTTTGCAGGTGTGGAAACTTGGATCTGGGCAGCAACTTTAGTCAGGTTAAGAGAGTTGACATTAGGGAATCAGTTTGACCCTTTGGATGAAGGTTAGGCATCCTCTTGTCTGAAAGTAAGAAATTCCTGTTGCTATAGTTTCCCCTAAATGTTCTCAATTTGTTCAGGTCCACAAAGGACAGGGGAGCAGGTACAGCCAGGTGAGCAGAGAAGGTGGGTGGTGGGAATTCCTGGATGCAGATGCAGTCATTCCCTCCTGCTCCCACGGATGCACATAATAGGTCTCACCTGCATGACCCTTGCCCACCCCACCTGTCCTTTATTTCGGTTGGATACCAAACATCATACAGGCCTATGTGCAGGGTGGGATGGATGAATCCCATTACCTGGAAGGACCAGGGGCATTTCATCACCTCCCCCTACCACAGGCTGCCATCTCCCAACATGCTTTTTGATTGGCAGCCTTGAGCTATTCATTTTTGGGACCCAGTTTGAAATCAGTTTTTTGCAGAAAGGAAAACTCAGAGGTGGCAAAGGAGAAGCTTTCAGATGTGTTGTTTTTTTTTTTTTTGCCCTTGATTTAAAAAAAATTTAAATCAGTTACCAACTAATTGAAAGTTGGGATATTTAACACTAAATTCTAGCTTCTTCAAAAAAAAAAAAAATCACTGCCTCTAATAATATTGGGTCTATATTTTATTCAACAATGGAGCCTGAAGTCAAGTGGCAACTGTCTGCTTTATAGCATTTTTCTCTGCCTATCTTGACCCCAGTCTGCTTTACCCACTGATGTTACCCTGAAGGTACTTGAGTTCATAAACCTATTAAGCCCAATATTAAAAAAAAAAAATCTATGTCTCAGCACCTGTACTTACTGAGCACTCTGCATGACCTCATTTAATTCTGACCCCAATGAGAGGGTAATGACTAGTGTCTTCCTTTTGCCAATGAGCAACTGAGGCTCCCAGGGATTCTGGAGCTTGTTTGAGGTCACACAGCTGGAAGGTGGTGGAGCTGGATCTCCATTTGGGTCTGCCTGGCTCCAGAGGCCCGTTCCTTCCCTCACACTGCACCACTTCTGTTGGGGGACGACGCAAAGCTGCCGTGGCGCTCTGTGCAGGCTCCCACACAGAGGTGGCCCTTATTAGGAATGATTTGGGGATTAATAAACCCATAAATTAGCTCCACCCAGCGTTGCTGATGGAAAGTCCTGCACAGCCAATACCGTTCACTCCCAGTGAGTCGTAGCAACTTCCAGCCCATCTGACCATCACTGTCCATCTAAATGAGGGTCCTTCTTAATTAACTGAGAGACCCTAGAGGGTCTCTAGGGGCCCTGAAGTCTCCAGCAACCTAAAGGCCCACGATCGACCTCCATCTCTGCCAGCCCCTTCCCACCTCCCTCCTGCAGGCTTTGGAGAGATGCCCACCCGCACCCTCCCCGACTCCCATGACGGGGAAGCTGCTCAGAAACGAGCCCGAGGAGAGACGGCAGACATCCCATAGGAAGGCAAGCAGAGGGGCACAGAAAGACACGGAGCAAGTGTCTCTGAAATGAAATGCCCAGCTCTTTGGAAAGCCCACCAGGGATGGAGGAGGGACAGCTTCCATTAAGGCTCAGGGGAAAGCTCTCTTAGAGCCAAACTAAACCACTTTGGGGGACCAGATCATCAGACTCTTGCCAAGAACCAGGCCAGCTCATCACTTTAGCCCAAGATAGTACAAAGAACCAGAGTGTTCCAAAGAAGCAACCACCCTCTCCCCTCTCACAGCTCCCGCTGCCCCAGGGCGAGGTCCCAACCTCTAGTGAGAGGACTTGGCCCCAGGTGTGTTCTGTCCAGATTGGCTTCTTTCCACCCGCGCTCCCCCTCCAGCAAGGCCACCCTCCCAGCAGTACCTCAAAAGAGCCTTGTCTTCTCTGATCTCCACACCTGGAGGACGGGTCCCCACTGCGGCCTGAGTCCGTTCCCTTCCTGCACCTCCTCACTCTGTCAGTCAGAAGGCCAGTCCTGCCCACCTGCCCCCTCTGCTAGATGCCCTTCTGCTGCCCCCACACCACCACAAAAGGTACTGGCAGGCCTACTGTGCCAAGGGCCTCCCACAGTGCCCTGGATCCCTCAGGTGGGACTTACCACACTATAGTTAAGTGAAGCCTTTCTTTATGCCCCCCCCCATACACACACACCGTGGGCTCTGGAGGAATGTTCCAGATCACTGCTGCCTTCCCAGTGACCATCCTTGTTCCTACAGATGAAGGATTTAAGGAAGGAGTGCATAAACAGGAAAAGAGGTCCCCACTGTAAAACCTTCAGTGTCACACTGGGAACCGGGGCTCCCAGGTGACCTCATGCAGGTGACCTTGTACAACCTCAACAACATCTATCCCACAGAGTAGTTGAGACTCAGGATATTCTACTTGTCTCTACTGGTCAAGACCCTCCCCTCCAAGGCCTTTGTGACCTGCAGCCTCTTGCTACAGAATGACACAGTAGCTAAGGACAGGAACATTGGAGGACAAGTCCCTGAGCTAACACCCCTGCTGTACTAGCTACTACTGTGTGAGCCTGGCAAAGGCACTCAGCTTCTCTGTGCTTTGGCTTCCTAAAGGGGGTTCCATGGCAAGTGCTCAGTGGTGTTGGTTACCGTCATGCCTCTTGGATCCTTCTTGGACTAAGTGGTCCTTCCCCTCCTGCACGGGCTTTGGTGTTTTCAGTGTGTTGTGGTGTTTCTGAGGTGGTTTAGTCCCTGCAAGTGAAGATGACCTCATTGTGTCTGGGTTCCCTGTGGCTCCTCTGGCACAGAGAGATGGAGAACCAGGTGGTTAGACTGACTGGGCATCTAGGTGGTCCCTTTTTTTGGAAGGGCAGTCTCTTAGATGGCAGGGTGTGTATCACCCTGTTCCAAACTTGAGGGTAGGAGATGACTCTACTGTCCCCTGATCTACTCACTCTGGCAAACTGGCCAGACACAGAGAAAAGGGGGGCGTTCCTTCTACTCGAAAAGTTGTAAGCAAACATGGCGGTCACATCATAACATGTGACTGAGGGTCCAGAAAATACCTCCAGGTGTCTGCAGCAAAGCTATTTGAAGCCATTGGTCTCAGTAACTGCAAGTGCTGCTGTCCAAGTCAGCTCCCACCAAACTAATGTCCTCCCTCTGCCTCGTCCACCTCAGCACCACCTGGATGACTAATCATGCTTTTGCCCCGTTCACCCACAGCATTTTTAATTTATTCAGTTCTCACCACCTTCAGTGCTACCACCTGGTCCTGTGCACCAGTGCTCACCTCCAAGGCACCTCACTGGTCATGCTCCTTCCACTTCACCCCTGTCCAGTCCCTTTTCATCAGGACAATCAGAAAAAAATCATTTCAAAGCACAAATGTACTCTGTCTCTCCCTCCCTCCCTCCCCTTACCCCACCCCCTGACCCACCACACTCCATATGGCTTAAAACTCTTGAAGTCATCATGTTTTCAGAATCAACCAAAAGACAAATGCGGCCTTTGGGACCGCTATCGCTGACCTGGCAGCCTCTTCGGGGCCAACTCTGGCCTGTTCTCTGGGCTCCAGCCATGATTGCTGGCCTTTCATTAGCTGTTACGAAGGCCAAGTGCCTTTTCTGCCCGGGGCCAGTGTCCACAGTGTCCTCTGGCCCGGAACATTATCTTCTCATGTTCCCCCTGCACCCGGCCAAGTCCACAGTGCCTCTGAGTCCAAGTGTCACTTCCCCCACACCACCAACACATATTAGGTTTCCCCATTATTTTCTCATAGGATTCCTTTTTTTGGTCACAACGCTTAGCACATTTTGCAATTGCATGTTCATTATTTGTGTGTTTATTTGCTAACTATTGACTTCTACCAGGAATTAAGTTCCAATGGGTGGCACCACAGCAGGTTGGTATACCAGTTGTACCCAGTGCTAGGCCTTGTAGACTCCTGATCAATGTTGGCTTGGCTTTGTTTGCTGCTTTACTGAAATCCAATTCCAGACCAAGTTTTATCTGAATCTCGGTGAGAAGAAGAAATATATTTTCTTTTTCTCACCACCAAGAATCTCTGGTGATTTTCCTCTCCCCCACAACTTCGTATACCAAAAGAGAGGGATGAGATTTACATATGAAGCCATAACGGGCCTAATCCATTGCCCTACTCATCAAAAAGGCATGCAGTACTGCTAATCAAAGTTTCCACTTGGCATCAGCAGACCAAGGAGATAATACTCTTAATGTAATTACATCCAAATGCTAGGAGACGTGATATTTAAGTTTGCTTTACAAATGCGCTGCTCACCTAAGCTTTAAGATGTTGGAAGTAACTCCAGGGCATCTCCTTCATCCCTGCCTCCTGCCAGCCAGTCTTTGCTGGCATTTGCCACTTCCCCTGGCCCCACCACAATAGCCACGCTCATGGGGAAGGAAGAGCTTTCATTTCTCTGTCTGGACCCAGACATAACCTTCCTTGTGACTGAGCTATTTGAACTCCCACTCGTCCTAGAAACCAGGCTCAGACGTGCCCTGCACCAGGAAGCACTTCCTGACTTTACAACAGGTTGGGGCCCCCAAACTCTGGATTTCCACAGGACTCCGACCTTGCTAAGCGCGTGCCGGTTTCCTCGCTGACTCTTACTCCCCCGCCTCATTCCCTCACTCTTGACGTCTGCGAGTTCGGGCTTGACCCATAGCGGGTGCTTGACAGAAGTACATGGGAAGGAAAGAAAAGAAAGGAGGAATGCAAGAATGGAAAGAAGGAAGTAGGGAGGGAGGGAAAAGGCAGTTTGTGGCTTTGGTGTTAGGAAGAGAAATAGGAAATTCTGTGAGAGTCTCATGGCCTTGGTGGAGAGATGACACAAGTGAAAATCAATAGTGATTATAGTATATGATTAGGGCAGATGCCTGATAGCATTAATTAGGGCTGTAAGAGCCACAAAGAAGGTAAAGATAAAAAAAACTTCTGCAATAAAAAAAGAAAAAAGCCATGAGCTGAGCCCTGGGAAAAGCCATTTGCTAGGCAGTCTTCCTGCATCAACACGAATAGAAAGGAACGCTGTGCCCTCACCTTTGACAGCAATATCTCCCTCCAACACAATGTGCTTTGTGACGAGGTCTGTTTCCAGGACACTATTACCAAACTAAAGCAATCCAATGCCAAGGAGCTGCCCAGAGCTTCTGCAAACCTGAGTCTCCAAGCAGCTCTGCACAGCACATAACAAAAATTCATATTATCCAAAATTGATCTTTTGGCCTTGCTATCCTCAGATCCACCGGGGGAAGGCAAGACTGAAATGCCAAGGCCCATTTCTAACCTGCAGTGTCAATTTGGTGCTGACTGGGCGCCTGAGTTCTGAGTCGTGGACTGGCTCCCCCTCCATGGTCTCATTGTAGGTAGGTAGCTAGCTCTGCATGGACACTGGGGGACATCTGGCCCCATTTCACAGAGAGTGAACTAGAAGACTCAGGCAGGACGGCAGGCACTCGCAGGATCTAAGACTCTTGCTCTGCCTGATGAGCCATGCTGTGTGGGCATGGTCAAGGTCAGGGTAAGCTGTGCTTCAATCGAACTTACTTGAGATCAACAGTCACTTTGTCACCACCTTCCACATTGCTAAAAATTTTTTGAGCTCTTGCTTCACATCTTTGAATCACACATCAGCCATTTGTGGAAGGTTCCTTTTATCTCTCATCTTGTACCTTATGTAGTAGGAAACAAGGCTCAGAGAGTTGACAACATTCACCCAAACCAGATTTGAACCCAGACAGATTCTGCTCCATGGTCTGAGCTCATAGCTACCAGCTGCTGCTGTTGAAACCACCACTCTGCCACTTAAGTTTCTGTCTGGCCTTCTGACTTCCTGTTTCATGTAGGGTTCAGCATGCATGGGCCTTGCCTTCTTTCTGTTCAGGTAAATAAAATTTTATTGGAACATCACCGGGCTCGTTCATTTATGTGTCATTCATAGCTTTTTTGATACTACAGTGGGCAGAGTTAAATAGTTGGATCAGAGACCACAAGGCCTAAAAATCTACAAATATTTGTTACCTAACCCTTGAAGGAAATAGCTGCTGACTCCTGATAGAGTAGTTAAGACAGACACTGTGCTAAGAGCCTAATTGTCATTATCTTATTTTATGCATACTGCAATCCTGTGTGGTGTGTGTGTGTACGCACGCGTGTGCATGTGTGCATGCAGAGGGAATTCTGTTAATCCTGTCAATCCCATTTTGAAGATAACAAACCTGAGGCTCAAAGTATTGCAATACCTTGACCAAGGTTGCAATTAAGTAGACAACAGAGCTGGAATTCAGATCCCAGCAGGCAGGTGCCAGAGCCTGTGCTCCTGATCACCTGGCACTCCTGTCTGCTCTGGGCCCAGCACTGTGACGCTGAGAAGCTGTGGCCCTGACCAAGAAGAGCTCCCTGGGGCTGATGGCTGGGATGGAGGAGAGCTGGGGCAGGCCTGCAGAAGCCCAGTGCCAACTTGTCCAGGCACCCTTGGCTGACGCCAGTCTCAGAAGGTGCTGAAGCAGCTGGGGCAGCAGAGGAAAAGCCATAAGGAAAGGTCAGGCGCAGGGGCCACTGCTCCCTGTGTCGAGGGGAACTTCCTCCAAGTACTGACAACCTCTTGGCCACTTTATTCCTCGTTGTAAATAATCATTTTTAAAAGTGGCTTGGCTGCTCTAGGAGTCTGCTCCTGGACTCTGTAGGGCACGTTGCGCTCAGTTGGTCATCCACAGTCAGGTGAGGACAGCGCGTCCCTTCCCATGAGGGTCCTCTCCTGTTACAACCTGGGGAACCTGAGCATGACCTGGAGGGAGGAGCCATCTCTGTGCTCCCTGACAACACAGTGAGCTTCCTGAGTGGCCCGACAGTGGCCTTCTAGACAGGCACATGCATAGACAGGGAGCTCCCAACCACAGGGCAGGAGTGGTCTCCTCCAAGTCTGGGGAATTCCTGCTAGAACTCAAGTTGCATCTTTGAGGCACCTGGCCATGGGCTATGGTTCTGTCCTTGGAAAAGCCACAGGACAACCTGACTTCCCACTTGATGTTGCAGGGGAGGCTTCAGTGGACCACCATGTCTTTCCTGCCATCAATCTTCTCGGGGTTAAAAACCTCATATTCCATCAACCACTTTTACTGTGATTCCTTTTAAATCCCTTTAGAATTCTCAGAGTTGAGGCCTGAAATTTCAGATCTGCCAAAAAATTCAAAGTGAATGCTCTTTTGATTAAAGACCTCTTAGAGCTATGAAACCTTGTGACTCATGATAAAATAATACACATCCCAGAACTAAGTAGTGATAAGGATATGTTTTATGAAGTTTCCCTTTTCCCCTTGGTTTACTAGGAAGCTCATACCAAAGCTCATTTTTGGTGTTTCTCCACTCATCTAACTTCATGTTTTTATTTCCTATTTTAGTCATATACTCATCACTTTTGGTTTTATAGTTCCTGTGTTTTATCCATTTATACGTGATCAATGAATCCCCACACCCACGGTGTGTGGAGGCAGGAGAGGTACCATTAATACTTCTGCTTCACAGATGAGAGTTTTGAGTGGGGACTGGTGAAGGAACAGGCCTCTTTGTTGGTTCTCACACTTTCATGCTCAGAACGATGGTGCTGCCAATAGTAATGATAGCAGGAGCCAAAGTTTATTAAGTGATTCCTGCCTGACAGGCCTTTTCCTGAATGCTTTACAAGTGTGTCACCTCGTGTCAACCTTCTAAAGTGATATCGTTAGTTAGGTATTAGGCAGGGGAAATCGAAGCACAGAGGGGTGAGTAATTTAGCCTCCATCTAAGATGCAGAAAATGGCAGAGCTAGCCTTGATACCTAGGAGGTCTGGCCTCAGAAGGATGCTTCCTTGCACTGTGCCACACCCCCTAAGTTACCAGACCTCTCTGAACCACTCTGCATGGGACTTAGGGGATCTTTTTCCCCACATTTTTATTGGTGCATTATAGTTGGACATATTGATGGGATTTGCTGTTCCGTATTCATATATGCACACTCTATAATACAATTTGACCAGTATCCCTCCCCAGCATTTCCTCTGACCCCTTAGTCCCTTTCCTCTACAGATCTCCCGTTGATTTTTAGGAGGTCCACTCCCACCTTTGCTTTCCCTTTTCCTCTCTGGCTTCCACATATGAAATAAAACCTTCTGAGTTTGACTTATTTCACTTAACATGAAGGTCCCTAGTTGTATCCCTTTTCCTGCAAATGCCATAAATTTCCTTTACAACCGGATAAAACTCTATTGTGTATATACACGGCATTTTCTTTATCTGCTCATCTGTTGATAGACACCTAGGCTGGTTTCATAGTTCGGCGGTTGTGAATTCTGCTGCTCTAAACTTGGGTATGCATGTGTCATTGTAGTATAATGACTTTAATTTAGGATAAATGCCAAGGAGTGGTATAGCTGGATCATATGGTGGTTCCATTCCCTATCTTTTGAGGACCCTCCAGATTGATTTCCATAATGTTTGTGCTCATTTACAGTCCCACCGTCAGTGTGAAAGTGTTCCTTTTTCTCCACTTCCTCTCCTCTAGCATTTATTATTATTTGTGTTATTGGTGACTGCCATTCTGACTGGTGTGAGATGAAATCTCAGTGAAGTTTTGATTTGCAATTCCTCAATTGCTGATGATGTTGAATATATTTTCATGCATTATCTGGCCATTTGTATGTCTTCTTTTGAGAAATGTCTGCTTAACTCATCTACCCATTTATTAACTGGGTTATTTGACTTTTTGGTGTAAAGTCTTTGGAGCTCTTGATGTACTCTAGGTATTAATCCTCTGTCGGAAGACTAGCTGGCAAAGGCTTTCTCCCCTTCTGTGAGTCCTCTCTTCACATCCCTAATTGTTCCCTTTGCTGTGCAGAAGCCTTTATTAACTCTGGAGGGGATCTTGATATTTCAGATGAAGTGAGGCGTTCACAGCAATTCTGGACCCATAAGATCCTGGACCTCACTCTCAGGAATATCCAGATGAGCTCTGGGGAGCTGCTCACCACTGACCACCCAGCAGCAATGGTTTCTGGCTCCCTTGAGCTCTGTCCAGGTGCACTGGGCTCTCTTCTCAATGCCTGTGCACCTGGTGTGGTTGGGATCTGCATTGTCCCTCAAAGGCTCGTGTATTGAAGACTTGATCCCCAGTGCAGCAATGTCCAAAGGGGGGACTTTGGAGATGTGATTGGATCACGAGGGCTCTGACCTTGTCAATGGATTGATCCACTGAGAGATTTATAGTTGAATGGACTATTGGGAGGTAGTGGAAACTGCAGGAAGTGGAACCTGCAGGAAGTTGGAAGGAGTGGGTCCTTGGGGACTACAACTTGTCCCTGCTCCCGTCCTCTCTCCCTGCTTCCCAGCCAGGAGCTGAGCAGATCACCTCAGCCACATCTTCTTCCATGATGTTCTTCCCCACCTCAGGCCCCAAGCAATGTGGCCAGCCCACCGTCGACTGAAACCTCTGAAACCATGAGCCCAAATAAACCTTTCCTCCTTTTTTGCTTATCTACATCAGGTCTTTTGTCACCGCAATGAAAATCTAACTACCACAGCCCCTCTGCGGTCAGAGAGGCCACCCCAGTCATTGGCCCAACCGGGATCATGGAGAGCAGCCAAAGCCTGGCTTGAGATCGTGCCATTTGTACAAAGGTCCATGTCCAGGCAAGACAAGGGCAGGAGGAATCAGGAGACAATCTCTAGGCAACAAAATAGGCAAGCAGGAAGGAGGGAAGGAAGCCAGCAGCCCTGCTGGGAGATCCTCACTGTACCTGTTATGTGCCAGACACTGTGTTATATAAGCCAAATATCATTCTCATTTTCAAATGCGGAAATGGCTCAGATATGAGGTGACTCCTCCTAAGTCATCCAGCAGAATTCAGGGTAAACACATGAATAACTCTTGGTAAGAAAAAGCCTTAGCCAAGTAGTTATGAGTAGTTCATTTCAGGAGATGGAAATTCACCTCTGCTAGTGGGAGTCATGGTTACAACTGGGGTGCGGAGGGAGGGCAGACCCCACAGCGGGGCATGATGGGGCCCCAGGGGATCCTCAGGGACTATGACCCCACTCTCAAATAGAGAGGACAAATGGATGCCAGGGCAGAGGGGAAGACCCAGGTGAGTGCAGGCGGCCAGGAGTAAGGACAGCCTGGACCCAGGCGAGGTGTCCCTGGCTCAGGGCTTTTCTCCATCTCCTTTCCTGCAGGGTGAGGAGTGGGGCTGCGTGCAAGATGGGCTCCTGCAAGAATCCATGCCTGACTCTCTTGACTCACTTTCCTTTTTTTTTTTTTTAATAAAGCGGAAAGGAAGGGAAGGGGAAGGAGGAAAACAGAAGGAGGGTGTTTGTACCTGAGCTTCTGTAATTGTGTGATTTAACCCACACGGGACATCCTTGTTATTAGGCAAACACTGTGGGCCCGTCAAGTGAGATGCAATTAGAAGTGTCCTTGTAACCCTCCTATTTGCATAGGAGGCAGATGGGGCTTCACAACTAGCCCACTCAGAAAGTATGTCCCAAAATGGGACAGGGATTCTAGCAGTGGTCTGAGGTTCCTACAGGAGACTAGAAGGGAGGAAAAAGTCCACAAAGGCCAAGAGATGCTCTTGGTCCCTTAAGAGCACCACAGCACCAACACCGGGTGACACCCTTGCAGCACTGTCTCCTTAAACTTTCCTCTTTACACTTTGAACGTGGAGATTTTCCATAGTTCCCAACAAGGACTCTCGCATCTAGGGTGCTGTCCTATCTCTGTGACCTGACACCTAATACATACTTGTAACCCTGGAGAGTGGTAGTCACTGTTTGCTGAGCTCTCAGCTCCTGTGCAAATATGCTGGACACACCATTCAAGTGCCTCGGAATGAAGGGTGGGCTCTTTAACAGAGCCCGTGTGCTGCTGGCTGCCACAATTCTCCTTCATCTGCGATTAGATCAGGCCATAAACTTCCCCCCTTCCTTCCCCTTGTGAGAATTCTGCAGTGTGGGCAGGGATCCAGACGCGGGAAACCTTCACCGTGGCCGCTCGCCAAGGCTTTGCTGCACCGGGGCGGGTGGCACACTGCAGAGTTCAGGACCCAACACTGTCCCAGCCGGGTGTGTGTTGTGTGTCTCTGTCAGGGGTGGGGGTCCTGCCAAGCCCACACTGGGGGCCGGTTCTGCTGGCCCCCACCCCGGGATGGGTCCTTGGCTTCCTCCAGCCTCTGGGGAAGTTCCTTGATCTAATAAAGTTAACCTTTCTTTTGGTCCTGTCAGACCACATGTATCTGAGCCCAATCTTTCCCTTCTTCCTTAGTTTCCTCATCTGCAAGATGATGGGAGACAGGAAGGAGCTAGAAAATTAAAAAAAAAAAAAAAAAAAGCAAGGGGTCCCTGGAGTCATTCTTGGTTCTAGTCTGAGTACTAATATTCTAACCAGCCAAAGTTGTCCGACTCCCAAGGTAGGAGCCGGGGTCCCTTCACAACAGGAAGACATTTCCAGCTGCTTCATAATAGCTTTAGACAATCTGCAGTTGGATGCGATCACCGAGCACAAACTTGGACTACTAAAGAGGGAAAGAGCTCCCAGGTGCCACAGAACCCAGTGAGGTGGCACTGAGATGGAGAAGGAGCTTCCTGACTTCTCCCACTGTCACTGGACCCCCTCCCTGACTTGGAAACAGGAAGTGTTCACACCTCAGCCCAGGAGCAGCCTGTGGCGCCTGCCAACCCTGTGGATGAATGTGTTCACAGCAATTTCAGTCCCTGGCTGTCCAGCTTCTTGTCATGCCTGGGCTTGAGCTTTATGAAGAAGGGGACTGAGGCACAGTGGCTCAGCTCTGCCCTCCCCTTCTCACCTGACAGTAATTCCTCCAGTGCTCAGTCCAAATGGCTCTAGATTCTTCTATCTGTCTGAGCAAGAAGCTCCCCCAGTGCATGGTCCAGAAAGCATCTATCAAATGTTTTCAAGTCATAGTAGTACAGCCTAAAAAAAGGATAAGAAAATGTTCCCAGTGATATAGTGAAATATAAATGCCTTTAGAAATCCCAGGAAAGTCTCAGCGAAGAATTAAAAATGCTGAGAAATCTTGAGGTGATATTAAACCGCTGCTCTTTTCATCTGTGAGGAGAAGCTGGACCGAGTGCCTGGCAGGTGCGTGCAGGGGTGGTCAGGCTTTTCCCCCAGAGAAAGCAAGCTGAAGGTGACCTCTGGAAGTCCAGCAGGAGCATCAGTGCCTCTCACAGGGACGTGTGCATGCCAGGGCATAGTCTCTGGGGACAGATGCCCGAGGTGCACCAGAAAGGAAATTTGAAGAAATGCTGAGATCCCGGTCTTGACAAAGAACAGCCAAAGGATTGAATCACTGCTGCAAAAATACTTAACTAAAGAAGAGGAGAAGGGGCAGGGGCTGGGAAGGGAGAGAGGGGGAGGAGGCGAGGAGGAAGCAGGGGAACAGGGGAGAGAAAAGGTAGAGGCAAGCGAGGGAACAGAGAGCTGGGGAGGAGCCATGAGAAGGAAACAGGAGGAGAGAGGACCGGGAGGGGGAGACCAACTGGATTTGTAGCATTTGATGTCTTAAGCTGAGCCGTGGCTTTGCCCTGCTCATTGCATTCTCTGGACTGTCCTCTGCAGTCCTGCGTGCCTGAAGCATTTATTTATTTTTTGTTTAAAAATGAAAGAGGAAGGAGAAGAAAGAAAAGGGAAAGATAAGAGGAAGAGGGAGAAGAGAACCATGTCCATCCTGGGTTTTTTGACGAATGCACTCGGTGGGCACAGTGGTGGGAGAAACAGCCCTGCAGAGCTGACCTGCCCCCTGCTCCCCGCCCTCCCCCAGGTCTGTTTCCATGAGTCCCTTGAACCTAGGCCAGAGGGAGACTGTGTCTCTTCCACTGTCCTCCCTGCTGTGCTGGAGATCTGAAGGCCCTAGACTTGGTGTCCAGCTGCACTTCTGCCTTCGACTCCGCCTGCCATTCAGATGGCTCAACCAGCATTCCTGTAGCTCCTGCTCTGAGCCAGGAACCATCTGGGGCCCAGGATTCAGACCTGTAACCCTGATCCTCTAGAGGCATTAATAGGGGGAGGAGGCTCTCAGAGCCTCAGTCTCTCCATCTGTAAAATGAAGGGGTTGTCTTGGTAGGCTTTCGCCTGAGTGTA
This sequence comes from Spermophilus citellus, assembly GCF_964194105.1. Taxonomy (NCBI): domain Eukaryota; kingdom Metazoa; phylum Chordata; class Mammalia; order Rodentia; family Sciuridae; genus Spermophilus; species Spermophilus citellus. Next base: position 124,476,109 of record NC_138182.1, read on the forward strand.
CATGGAGACTACAGGGGGAGGCTCAGTGGCTGGGGGCACTAAGCTTCCACACTTTGCCAGAACAGCTCCTCTTGATTCTGTTGCAGGGATTGGAATTCTTGGATTTGGAAAGATGATTCCATTTTAAAAGGAAATTTGGAAATCACTGAATGAGATACTCCCGGAGGCCTAAAGTTTTAAAAGTTCTCGGGTGTATTTCTAAGGTTCAGTGATTCCTTGAAGCCTCTAACCCTAAGAATTCATTCACTCATTCACTCAACAAATACACAAAGAGGCTCGTCAATGAACGGGGCAAATACAGATGACAAATACACAAGCCAATCATCCATAGCGCTCCTTCACAGATGGACACAGAAGGTGGAGAGGGCTGCAGAGGGTCTTCAGGAGATGACCACCTCAGAGCTGAGGCTTTGTGGTGACAGAGTCAGCCATGGAAGAGTGTCAGGGAGGAGTGCACAAGAAAGAGGAATGAGACACAAAGGCCAGGTGGTGGGAGTGACCTGGCCTACCTGGGGCCAGGGGACCCAGGTCAGAGAATCACAAGGGAATGAGATGAGTAGGATCAAGAGGGTGGCAGAGGCCAGATGACAGGAGGACTCCAAGACCATGGAAGGAGTTTGAATGTGAATTTAAATGTAGCAGGACACCTCTGCAGGTTGCAAAGAGGGGCCCAACATGGGAAACTTTATAAAGACTTCTCCGATTGCTGTGTGGAGGGTGGAAAGGAAGGACAGGAATAGCAAGCGCTCTCACAGTGGCACAAACAAGAGATGGAGATGAAAACACACAGAGCAGAAATTGTTTGAAAAGGTCAACTGTGGCACATAGAAAAACGAGAAAAAGATTTCATTATCAGTATATAGCCAACATCCTTCCAGACTCCTGACACACAGGTATGGATCTCAGCCTCACCTTTTAGTGCCTCATTCTGTCCTCAAGTACACCCACACTTTGCTTCCCCACTCAGTGATTCCAGAAAGCCAATTCCCTCTGTCTTCTTGACCATTTAAAAGAAAATGTGGATTTGGATACACCCAAAATCTATATCAGCCCCCCTTTCCTTATTGCAAAAGCTACTGGGGCAATTTTCAAATTGAAAAAACAAAATGAAAACTTGGACCACAGCATTAACCCTTTGATTTTAGATGGTTATGCAGGGACGCTTGCCAACAGATTTGACCAAGCAATTAACTGAGCACCATCGAAGGGAATGGAAACTTTGAATGGCAAGACCCAGGGCAAGTGATCAATAGTTATTCTGAAGTACTCCCACATCCTCAGCACAGCCTACACACCACTTGAAAGAATGAAAAGGAGTCTCTTGTGGTGTCCCTATCCTATAAGAATGCACCCTCCTGCTAGGGACAAGCAACCACAAGAGCCCAGAGGCTGGTAGCTGGGGGCTGGGTTCAGGTTTCACCCTGGGAGTTAGGACACCTCTTCTAGCCCTTCTGAGTCTGATTTCTTTTGTGTAAAATATGGACAATGCTTTCCAACCTTCCTAGTGTGGATTACATGGGATTTGAACAGCCCTTGTAAGTTGTGCAGTGTGGTATAAATACTAAAGGTCATTGTTACTGACTCCAAGTCAGAAGGAGGGAGTGGGCACCATGTCAGTAAACAGAGGCGCCTCCGGACAGCAAGTCCCTAATGAAGAGCCTTCAGCCCCAACACCACCCAGGGGCTGCTGATGCTCAGGCAAGGGTTGATGCCAAGGCCCCAGGCAATTCCACTCAGCTGCCTGTTCTATAAGTAAATTTGTATCAGATATAATCACAGCCACTAGTTTATATGCTGGCTAGGACTTCTTTTATGCCACAACAGCAGAGCTGAATGGCTGCAACTGAGAATGTGTGGCTAGCAAAGTTGGAAACACTTTACTATCTGTCCCTTGCAGAAAAATTTACTGGCATTTACTGGCTCCTGGTCTAGAGAAGAGAGTCTAACCCCCTGTTAACATGAAAAGCACCCTGATATTTAAAGCAGGATTTGGATGCATGAAATGAATTAGAAACCTTCCTCCATCTGGGTGCTGTGATCCCAGTGATTCAGGAGGCTGAGGCAGGAGGATCATAAGTTGAAGGCCAACCTCAGCAACTTAGTGAGATCCTGTCTCAAAATAAAAAATAAAAAGGGCTGGGGATGCACTTAGTGGTATAAATAGTAAGGGTCACTATAGAACACCCATGGGTTTAATCCTCAGCCCTGAAAAAAAAAAAAAAAAAGAAGAAGAAGAAGAAAGAAAATAAATCATCCTGCAATCCCCAACCCTGGACCAAAATCTGCAGCACTTCCCAGAGGTCCATTGCATAGCGGGTTGGCATCACAAGGCCCTTTCTTAATGCTCCAATACAGATCCAGTTTTATTTCTCTTCAGAATGTTTATTACAGTGCGCACATCATAACAGTCTCTCGATTAAGTTTCACCAAATTAAATCTGAGCCATAAATCGAGGAAGCATAACACACCAAAGGACAGACGTAGTTCATTTGTCCCAGACCCAATGGCAATATATCATGGAAAGGCAAAGAAAGTTGGAAGTGAATTAATTCACTCTTAATTAATCAGTTATGCAAATATTTGTTCCATGCCATCTATAAATATACTTTCCGCTGCTGAGTGCAATGCTGCATACCTGCAGCCCCAGCTATTCAGGAGGCTGAGGCGGGAGGACACCTTGAACTCAGGAGTTCAGACGAGATCGGGCACGTTCAGGGTGGTATGGCCGTAGACTGAACTCAGGAGTTCAAGGCCAGCGTGGGCAGCATAGTGAAAACCTGCCTCTGAAAATAAATCAATTAAAAATAAATAAATAAAGCTACTTTATGCCATAGAAGTTAAGCAAGATTAGATGACATGGGATTATATTCATTGATTCTCCAAGAATTCACTCTCGCTTTGCTCTGCCAAGCTGGGAGCGAGGATTGGGGTTCAGAGCAAACTGTCACCACATCCTGTTTTCAGGGGTGATGGTCTAATGAAAGAGGTGGGGAGTCAGCCTATGATCACAAAGAGGCAAGGGCAGTGCCCAAATACCCAGGGTGCGGGGGTGGCAGGGAGATGGGCAGGATTCCTGGCACACGATTCTCTCCCACAAACGGCCCTGCAGTTCCCTCTCCCGAGGGAAAGTGGAAGGACCAAGAAGCCCCTTGGAGTCCCCTCATGGCCTCCAGTGGATTCCATCTGGTGAGTCAACACGGTTGTGCTGAGCATTTCAGGTGACCCCGTGCAGTCCTCATAGCGGCTCTGTGTGGCTCTACAAAGGCCACGTCACTTGTTCAACAGTCAAAAGTGGGAGAGTCTAGTCCAGGTCATCAATTGCAGCCTTTCCCTGATGCTCTCCCTGCAGTGCCAACATAAACCCAAGGAGAGACCTGGGTGCCCACTTGGGAGAAGGCCTACAGTTTGCCACCAACGGAGAGAGTGCTTGGTTTTTCTGTATCTGTCAAATGGACCCTGGTTGCACCAGGACCCTCAGACGTGGGCCAAGGGCACAGTGGGAACATAAACACGTGGTTTGTGCTCAGTGAGTCAGTAATCGAAAGAGGACAGAGCCAAGATTGTAAGAGGAGCACCTGCTGAACCACAAGGTGCCGCTGGTTGCCGTGAGGGCTCAGGGGAGCGATTCTGGACTCCAGCCAGGCTATCAATTAAGCCCTAACCACCAAGGCCCGGGGAACTCCCTATCAATTAATTGAGAGCTGGGAGCAGACTCAAGGGCCTCCACACGGTTACTCCTCCCAGCAGATACACTCCTCAGGACGAGTCTACTCCACGGTCATGGTGGGCGTTGTGGGAGGAAGAGTTGGGACATAAATACATGGTTGATTTAAAATGAAAATCACATGTTTCCTAAAGTTTCCAGGCTCTGTCCAGGACACAAGAGCTTCCACATTAGCTTGGTTATTCATATTTTCCTTTTTAATTATTCACTCAGTACCTATACCAAATGTGGTATGAATCCAACAAATGTGAAAAAAAATCCAATCTTCAATAAGCTCCATAATAAAAACAATGATATACATTATCACTTCCACTTTATTGTCAGTGATGGGAAAAAAAAAAAACATCTTAAACTAACCACAGTGACAGACACCCTTGGAGAGGCCTTCCTTAGCAGAACTTTCTGGAGGCAAAAGTGGTAAAGGGGTTTTATCAACAAAATGTAAAATGTGTGGCTACTCTGTCTCACTAATTCTTCTTCCAAGAATTTATTCCCAAGAGATTATTAGACAACTGCTCCAAGGTTCATGTACAAAAAAAAAAAATGTTAATTACAGCAGCATTAGCAATATCAAATATTGAGAAAAAAGTTACTATCCACAGAAGGACATAAGTAGACCACGGTAGATAGCCGAGTCCTGATAGCCTGGGAAAGGAAGGCAGAAGCCTATGAGCCACCTGGGAACTTCCTCTGGCCTGGTCAGTGGAGATGAGGCTTTCTGTCCACAAACCTGGCTATGCACATCCTACCCATGTGAGCCCTGAGCACAGCACGGAGACGCCAAGAATGAGCTGTACCGAGTTGTGGGTGCCTGGTGGCTCTTTTTTGGTGATGAGGTTCCTTCTTTTTTCCTTTCCTTTGTTTATCTACATTGTTTGGATTTTATAATGACCATATTGAATCTATAAACAGAAAGCTGACTATTTTTAAAGATCAAAAGAAAACATCTAAAGGCTACACAAATCTGCTGGAGAAGAGACAGGGCTGAAACAGAACCAGGGCGGCTTCCAGAAGGGGAATGTGGAGGAGGCTGATCCTGAGGCCAGCCTTGCACCAAACCATCAGCCCTTCCAGGCCTGAAGAAGGCAGGAAGGCCCAGGAGCCGGTCCTGGGATTTCAATGTTAGTTCTGTCATTTGCCAGGAGAGCAACTTGGGACAAATTGCTCTCCTTCTGCACCTCAGTGTCCTTGTTTGTCAAACGGGGGACTGACAGTACCTCCTCTAAGAGTGTTACAAAGACCAGGGAGGAGAGGAAATGGAAAAACACTTCTGCTGATGCACGTGCTCAGTGCTCACCAGACGCCAGAGCTATGACAACCAGCTTCAGACCATCATAGCTCGTGAGAGTTGACGTTGTTCCTGATACAACACTAAAGAGCAGGTGAAGAGTCAGTGGAAAATAACTTGGTCCAAAATCGGCAAAAGCAGACACACAAAGATCTAGGTTGTGCAGTTCGAGGGTGAAGGGCACAAGATGGAGGGTTTTAGGCACGTGACACTCTCCCAAACCTCAGTCTCTCACTCTGCAAAATGGGGATCATAGTTATTTTGAAGATCAAATGCCAAAGCCAACACAACGCTTGGCAGCAGGACATTTTCCATGAATAGTTGCTAGTACTAATTTGAAGAATAACCATTTGGCTATTGGATAAAGTAATGAGCTCCATGTCCCTGGAGGTGTCCAAGAGGACACAAGGCAGACTTGGTCATGGAATGAGGAAGTAGAATCTGGATTCTTCTAGACCTAAAATTCCTTATGCAAAGTCGCTGAAACACAGAACCTCGATTTAAAGTCCGGTTGCCTGGGACTGCTGTGCAGAATGACTGGGGAATCCGGGCCAGCAGGCTTGTCTCCCTAGAGTTAAGTGAAAACACAGTTCTCCAGGTCAGCCCTGCTTTGCAGACAGGTGAGTGTGACCTGAGCTCACTCCTTCTGTCTTAAGAGTGGCTCTACCTTCTGGAAAAGCTGCAGATGGGGCCATCCACAGTCGGGCTGCGGAGCCCGTGAAGCTTGTCGAGACCTGATGGTCCCCTCCCCAGACACACACTCACACATTCGCTGGCACTCGCCAGGAGAAACCTGGCTGCCAAACAGTAAGGCCAGCAAGGATGAGAAACACGCTGATCGCTGTGTGGACCCAGCTTTGCATGCACTGACCCAACGAGCCTGGGTCATGCTACGACTCCTCTGTCAGGGAAACCCAAACTCCAGTGGGCTGTTTGATCACTCATTTTCTCTCCAAGCCCTGTGGTCAACCAGGAAGGCTTGGGACTCATGCAGATCCCTCCAACCTACAGCAAGCCTTCTGGTTGGCTTTGCTCTGACGAGGCCAGGGGACAGTCTCTTATCTCTCAAGTCTGCCGGGGGCTTTAAAAACCATTCTCAAATCACTGTCCACCTGTCCACGTACCAGGCAGATGTGAAGGGAGCAGAATCAAACTTCCTGGTTAAGAACACAGACTTGGGAATGGGAGACACCTGGGTTCAAATCCTGGCTCCTCCACTCCTCAGTTACCTCATCAGTCCCAGGGAGATAATGACACCTTATAGGTTTTTATTTGAGGATTCAATGAGATAATGCAACACTGAAAAGGCACTTTGGGGAGCAGGGATTAAGAGCACAGGCTCTGGAGTCAGACTGTGGAGGTTCAGATCCTGATTCTGTCACTAGCTGTGTATCTTTAGGCCTGTCACTTAACCTTTCTGAACTGCAAGTAATGAGAGCAAGTAAAATGGTTTCAGTGACAGTGTCCATCTCTACAGGGGAGTTAGGTGACAAACGAGTGGGTTAAAGCTTGGAAAGTGCTTAGGACAGCGCCTGTCACAATAGTGAGTGCTCAGTAAATGTGAGTTGTTATGATTAATGTGTGGAAAGCCCTCAGCATGGTAAAAATAAATGCTCAATAAATGGTGGCCGTTATTGTTACAAGGTACAAGTTCCTCAGAGAATTTCATGCATAGTTATCTCCTGGAAGGCAGTAAAAGTGAAGCTGTTAGGGGGTAAATCTTGTCCTTAGGAAGAGGCTGCAGTCACTGCAAAGAGACACCAGGGTCCTCTCGTCCCTGTAGGACACCCCAGTTCCTCCATCCCTCCCACGCCCTGGCTCTCCTTGGCTTCCAGAGCTCATTCAGCCATCAGCTCCCCTGGTCCATGCCCAGTGAGCAGCCACAGGAGCAGGTGGGAGGCTGGGCATACCTACACCGTGCACAGGGTGGCCCCAGCCCCGTCCTCCGAGGGTGCACAGGGTAGAGGGTCAACACACACTGAATAAATAAGTCCCCAGATGATTATTTAATGACAGCTGCAATTTCTACCATTAAAGGATGTGATGAGAATGTCAAATGGGAGCCCTGAGTGGACTAGCACTGGTGTGGATGAGGAGAGAGTCACTGTAAAAGCTCCTTCCGGAATGACATTTAAAGTGGGTCTTTGCTGATGAAGAGGAGCAGGCTGATAACTGGGAGTGCAGGAAGTGCAGGATCCAGGCAGATGAGTGCTTTGTCCCAAGGCCCTGCACCCACAAGGCACCTGGCTCTCTAGGAGCACAGAGAAGAACAGTGCAGAGGGACCTTTCCTACACCCTCTCACTCAAAACTACTCAGTCAGGGGTCAGTCGGGTGACGTCCTCTCCTCCCTTTCAGGTGCTCCCTAGCTGCTCGCAAAGACTGCCGAGTCTCGGCTGCTGGCCCCACAGACCAAGTGAAGGCTGTTCCTGGCCTAACGTCCCGAGGCGCAGACGTGGCTGACTCGGCCCACATGTGAACCTCAGCTAAGACATCACGACAGGGGACTCCATCTCCCTGAACGCCCTCTGTTGCCTCCATCCTACTAGGTTTTGTGAGGCTGTTTAGGAAAACAAATGAAGAATGTGGAAACAGCATGAAAGGAAATAATGGCCCCAAAGGAGGACTCTGTGATTGACATCAGTGCAGACACCCCCTCAGGAGCATCATGTGTCACCAAAGCAGCAACTTCCCCGGTCACTTATTTATCCAGCTATTTACATGCTATGGCAAGAAGATGTGTCTGAGCTTTCCCTAGTTTGACACTGAAACTCGCTGCTCTGGAAAGGAACCCATATGTTCTGGATGTAGCAGGTGTTTGGGGGGCTCTCTCTTTGGGAGTGTGCTGCAATCCCCCAAATGGTACTTTGGTGGTCTTTTTCTTCAAGACGGCCAGCTTCTCCCAGGATCAGAACAGCGCTCCTGACCTACCCTGGTGAGCAGCCCCCAGCTCTCTTGGTAGATCCGATGTCTAATAGTTAGCCTAATCACTGCTTCTCTACGTAGCCATCATGACTGCCGTGGAATAACATCGGGACAGTGGGGGAAGCTTTCATAGAGCTCCTAAGTGGAACCACAGGCTGGGAATGGCCCACAGGGCTTCCTATCCTAAGAGGGGAGGGCCACTCCATCTTGGCTGGCAGTGCTCTTTGCCTGAGATGCCATCATTCGATGCTGCTCCAAAGACCTAAGGGAGATGTGTGCCGGAGAAGTGTCTGGTTCTGTTCCTTCCCACTGAGGCTCAATGGCCCAGCCAACTATGAAAGTGAGACCCGTGCTCCTGAAGCGTAACAGCCTAGAGTCGGTGGAGCTCGTGAAGCCACCTCACCACCGCAGGAGCAAATCCCAGCAGGTGCGGTTCAAGGACGATGGGACCACTAAGAATCCAACTGGCCTAGCTGAGGCCGACACCCAGGCTCCCGAAGACCCGGCTGGGATGGGGAAGACACCAGCACCCAAGCATCATCACCCCCCTGCCTACTCGCTGTCCTTCCCCAGGTCCCAGAAGGCCGGGGGGTTTCGGAACATTGCGATCCAAACCTCCCCCAGTCTCAGGAAGCATTTCCCAGTTTTCAAAAGGAAGAAACTGACAGCCAGCAAGTCCCTGGTGGAAATGCCCACAGCACCCCCAAGTGCCATCCAGGTCAACGGCAACCTCTTGGAACAGGACATTGTGTCCTCTGACCTTGCCTACCTAAGGCTGGCTCAGCACCTGGAGGATGGACCTCGAAGGGTCAAAGTGTCCCACCCATTTCTGCCCAGGGTGTCCAAGGTGCAAAGCAATGGGCCTCTTAGCATATGCTTAGAAGCTGGGTCTTGGAGGGCCTCAGAGAAAGCTGCAGCTGCCATTCAGGTCCCAGATGATTTTTATCACGGTCCTTCCTGGGAAGCGAGAGCGTCCACGCTCAGCCCAGGTGAGTCAACTGAGAGGAGCAACTCGATACCCCCTTTGATTGACGTGTGTCCAGGGGAGGGGAGAAGGGTGCTGATATCAGATTCAGAAAGATCTCCCTCTGGCTTGGCTGCCACCAGTGGTGCCAGCTATACCCCAGGCACAGAGAAACTCAAGCACGAATTGCTTTTGCCCAAAGACAACTGTGAGGACAGAGACCTTGGCCTGCTGTCATCTCAGTCAAAGGACACATGCATCCCTTCATCTCCACAAACTCACAGCTCCCCTGCACCAGGGTCCCACAGCCAATCCACCCATCCAGAAAGAGACTCAGACTGTCCTGCATCGGATGACAGTCACCAGGACCTGGGGGCATGCAAAACTAGCAGTGCATCAAAGTCTGCCCCTGGGTGTAAGGAGCAGCCGGCAAAGAACCCCACCCAACCAGACACCCTGGAATTTCAGAACTCCCCAGGAAACAATCCCCTCCCCTCTTCTCTTCCAAGGAGTGAGAGCAAACCTCAGAGCAACAGGGAGATTAGTGACATCAATCAAATACACCTGGCACGGGGTGAACTCTGCGACCTCCAAGGTCGGCTGCAATCTGTGGAGGAATCGCTACACTCCAACCAAGAGAAAATTAAGGTCCTTTTGAATGTAATTCAAGACTTGGAGAAAGCTCGAGCTCTTACTGAAGGGTAAGGTGAATTTTTCTTATGTTAAAAACTGCCGGGTTTGAACTCGTGATCCTCCTGTACCCCTGCATCCCCCCAAAAAATCTTCTAGGTGAAGTCATTTGATGGGATGGGACAGAGAATGAGAGAACTGGCTCCCATTGGCAAAATGTCTCCAAGATGCTTGAGGTCAGTTGCGTCCCCCTATCCTAGCTGATGGCCTCCCTTCACTCTGATGGGGCTTCATTCAGTTCCAGGGTTTGGTGGATCAGGGTGAATTTCCACTCTTTTTTGCTTTTATGTCTGGGATGGGGGTGGGAGGAGAAAACAGCAAATCCATGGATCAGACCTGATTTTTATAAAGATGCAGGTCCCGCTGATAGATGAAGGGGGACACTACAGCAGGTTGACACTTCCCCACTCTCTTAGTGAGTTAATATATTTGCATTTATGTTTGTTACAAAGGGCTTAAGGTGGCCACTGAGCTTACAGTTGACCATCCCTGCTCCACTGACCACTTTTTTTGAGAACTTGGGCTGGTCCATCATGGACCGACTCTGTAAGAGTTGAAATGAGATTACAATTCTGCAAAGAGAAAAAAGTCGCCAAATACATTCCAGGGTGACTCAGCACCAGTGTGGGGAGGGGCAATGATCTGCCTGGGTGTGAGCTGCTCTTGTCCCTCCAGAAAGCATCATCTAAAGACCAAGAGGAAGCACTGCCAACGTTCATCAAAAAGGGACTGAGAGAGAAGCAATTAGCTGGCATTTGCTATTAGGAATCAGAATCCATGTTGCTTGAGAAGAGAGAACTCTATGATGAGAAATGCACTGGACCAAAGGGTTGGGATTTTTACTAATCACTCTATCCAGTCCCTCATGTTGCAGGATTGGTGGGAGCAGGAAAAAGCCTTCAGATTTGAAAGTGTTCAAAGATGCATAAAGCCCACTAGAAATGGAGGTCCCCTTGTTGCAATTTTTTATTTCCTTCTTTGCAACACAAACTTCAGGGCACCGTGAATGTTGTGTGGTAGGGACCCAGGGATTAGCTGGTAGATGTGTGTGTCCTCTGTGGCCTCTGCCCATTGATTTATCCAGCAAATGCTCTGTCTTGCAGGCGCAACTTTTATCGAACCGGCCAAGACCTCAACAACTGCAGTACCTGCCAGAACACAGCGTGCATCATATACAGGTACCTGGTCACAACCAAGGCCTGCTCTGCAGAGCACAAAAGTCATGGGGTTCAAGAAACACTCTAGTAAACTCTCTAAATGCAAAAGTCCACAGAGGGGAAAAGACAAATGCATGAGACTTAAAACATAAGGTGTTTAACTAGGAGACATTAACTTCTGGTTTCAAGGCAGGTCCCTTTGGTGGGTAAGGACCTCGATGAGCAAGCCCTTTGGATGGTATCATCCCTATGTTTATCAGACAGTAGTTCAGGTACCAAGGTAACCTCTGCCTGCATATTGGCATCTCATTTCACTATCACACACTGTGAGGTGGGCCTTTTGGTGGTCAGGGAAGTTAAGCCATTTGGTCCAGCTCACGTAGAACATAGTCTTGAGAGCAGAAGGGGTCAGACTCAGGACTGACATCCAGATCTTTCTAATTCCAAACCTGTGATATCAATTTTTCCACCACGGTGACCCCCGCCTCCCATCTCCACCCCTGGTTGCCAGCCCACACCCAGCACTCACTACAGGTCAAGAACTGTGCTACGCACTTTGTGTTCCTTTCAAAATATACCATTGCTTCCCAGCATGGGATGAGGTCTACAATAAAGTGGTTTATATAGGAGATAGATGGGAACACGATAGAGTGGTAAGAGCATTCGAGTCAAAGATCTGTGCTTTGATCCCAAGTCAGATCAGCTACCATGACGTGGCTCAGTTTCTTTATCTGTAGCATGGGAGCAATGACCTCTACTGAGAGTCCCCATGGGGACCTAAGGAGGTAACAGATGCAAGTGCCTTCCGTAACCGCAACTGAGCAGGGCTCATTACTGTTGTTACCAGGAAGACCAATGGCTCCTCAGCTGGAACCCCACTTTCAATGGCACAGTGGAAAAGTGGTTAAAAGTGGTCATTTCAATTGATGGCCTATAATTTTGTTGACCACAATGTCTGGTTTTCATTTCTTCGCTATTTTCTCTTTCCACGGAGAATGACAGCTCGGCTGAGTGCACAGTTGCCCAGGTGGGTTGCCCATGTCTTCTGGTAGAAATTTCTTGTTCTTTCTGGCAGCATCCTGAGACTTTATCCCAGTAGGGTGCCCCATACCTGGAAGCCAGCAGGTGCTTACACTGGGGCAGAGCTTTGGGCATTTTCTCCACCCACCTGTCAACTCCTTACACGGAGGAGCCCAAGACCACGTTTCTACCAAATAGAGGAAGGTTCTGCACAAGTCACACCGAAAGAGGCCTTTTAACTCCATGTGAAGTGTGCCCTCAGAGGAGGGGCCTCGTAGCTGTGGCCAACAGAAGCAGGCCGTCTTTATCAATGGCTACCTTTTTTTTTTCTCTCCTTTAAAAAAAAATATCTCCTATCTGAAGCAAGAGAGAACAAAAAAAAAAACCTATCATAAGTAGGAAGAATTCATTTGAACCAACTTGCATTTAAATTTCTGGCTGCTCTCTCTTCAGGTAGCTACTGATGCATTTTGTATGACCTTAAAATAATTTTTTATTTGGTTGATGTAAGTGAAAAGGGCAGGTGGTTATTTACCAGCCTGCTATGAGTTTTGTGACCTGGACAAGTCATTTCTGACCTCCGAGTTTCCTCATTTGAAAGATGAGAGCTTTTAATTAGCCAGTCCCAATGGTCCCTTTGAGTTCTGACATTCTGTGTTTCCAAGCTGAATTAAAAGTGACAATATTTGGTTGAACTGTGACCACCCAACAAGTCTGAGAACGTCTGTGGTTTTCTAGTGCTTACTTCAAACATCCCAGGCAAAGGTTCTCAATTAAGTCCCACCCCTGGGTGGGCTGGCAAGCCGCCCCTCCCTTCCAAAAGAACATGTGCAGCCTGCAGAGGCTCCTCATCATCATTCACAGCCAGTCTAGACTCTTCTCCCAGACAGTAAGTGTCCCCCTTGTATCCAAACCACTGTGAAGAAATGGGCAATTAATTTGATGAAAGCAGAGAGATCAGAACAACATCCCCGTCACAGCCACAGAAGCAAGATGAGAGTTGTCATTTAAAAAAAAAAAAATTTCAAATGACTTCGAACTTGTGTGGTGTCCTGAAAAGCCACATCTTAGAAGCTAATGAATAAGTGATGTGAAACGCTCCTCCGCGGGCCTCGCTCTGGCGCTGTGCTCTCTCCCCCTGATGATGGATGGGCCCAGAGCATGTCACTGTACATGAGGCACATGGGCACATGATGGATTGCCCACTGGGCCCTCTTCTCTGGAGATGCTGCTGCCTAGTTAGCAACACATAAGGTTTTCTAAGTGGGATTTCCCACAGGGCCCAGGAGCCAAAGGCTGTGGCTCTGCTGTTGCTCCTGTCAAGACACACGAGACCATTGGTCCTATCTCTGTGCCCCCTCAGCCTCCTTGACTCTCTCCTCCTGCCAGGGATCACTTGGGTGGATCCTCTATGACCAAAGAGCCAGCCTCAACACTGTTGCCTAAAGATCCCATGCATGGATCTCTCGGCTTCCAAGGATCCCATACACTGGGGAGGGACTCCTTTGTGTTTCTTTGTTAACTAAGCTCCAAGGGAAGAGGGTAAGAATTGACTCCAAACCTTAAGCTGGTTCCGGGAGGTTTAGTCTCCATTTTTCTCACCTCTTTTTAGCTTGGATCCTAGGACAATTTACCCAGAGGCTTGAGTGCACTGCTGCTGGAGGTATCCAAGACTCAGTAACACTGAATTACTCCGTGAGAAAGTTTGTTCTCTTTTCAAATCTGTTTCAGTCCTTCTGATCGCCTAGAGGGGAAATCTGGTTGGGTGCTAGAATGTCTTTTTGAGGCTTTCTTGCTTGCTTATCACCTTTCTTTGTAAAAAGAGTGTAGGTCTGAGGTTCCCAGCCCCAGGCAAGCAACAGTATCCAGCCAAGAATGCAATGATTTTTAATTTTTTTTTTATCAAAGCTTTAAAAACTAATCCTCTTAAATATTTATGGTAAGTGATACAGGTCTCCATTTCAAAAGTGATATTTCCTATGTTGTATTATTGTTTTTTTTTCTGTAAGTTTAAAAAGTGAATTGATTTCGGAAAAAAAAAAAGGCTAAGTAAATAATTGTGCAGATGATGTGGGAAATCTGGTAAAATCCATGAAGGTGGCGAACCACTGATTGAAGTCTGGGGAAGCAGTACCCTCAGAAACGACTCCCTTTCTTCTTTCCAAGGGCATGAGGTCTCTCCCAGCCACCCTCCTCCTTCCTCAACCTGATCTCGGCTCCTCCAGCCGTATCTCCCTACGCTTCATGTTCACGTCCACTCTAAAAATAGTCAGCAAAGCCTCTTTGGAGGACTTTGACGATATGGCTCATGCATTTCTTTTCTGGATGTAGCTCCCAGGAAAAATCCATTTAAGTTGTAAAATGCTTCTAATGTTTCAAGAGAAAATAATGGAAATTCTTTCCCCCCCAAAAAAAATTTATGTACCACCCAAGCATATAGCTTGGATGGAAATAAAGTGCAAGCTATAAACTCATCGTTTTTAGTGGGCGAAGGGAGAGGTTGATCATGTAAAATTTGAAAGTTGCTAAAGAGGAGAGAGATAAAAAGAGCAGTTGTTTGTCTGAAGTCTACCTGGACAGGCAGCTCCTCTTCTCACCCTTAGCCTCTTCCTATTGCTTCAACTGAACTCAAGACTCACAGACTTGAGTTTATTTCTGTGGTACCATTTTCTCGTACTCTTTCCTAAGATGTGGGTACATATTGTGTCATGCAGTGCATGACTTTCAACTAACTACAGATTCTTCCACTTAATGTCTGTATTAATCAGCTTCATGTTACTACAACAAAATGAGGCAACTATTTAGCTTATGGTTACTGAGTCTCATTGCTCTGTGTTCTGATGAGGGTGGCACATTGTGACGGGAATAGAATGAGTCACTTACATCAGGAGCCAGGAAGCAAAGAAAAACTGAGAGTCTAGGGACCCCTAACTCCATTCAGGAGCACACCCATAACCTAAGGGCCTCCCATAGGCTCCACCTACTGAAAGTCCATGGCACCTCCCAATGCTACCACCCTGGGGACCAAGTCTTTAACATCATGTTTTGAGGACACCCATATAGCAATATCCGAGGGCATCCCAAATTTACCTTATCTCTAAGCACATTCCTCACTGCCCCACACAAAAAATGAATTCCCTGTTTACTTTCTGCAACACCACTAACCACACAGCAACTCTGTAAGGACACCACCGTCCCCGCCTCACTCTTCTTCACTACACATGTCAAGCTGACCATCCGTCCCACCTGCCCCATCCATCCCGTTGCCCCCGTCCAGCCCCTTCACTCCCACACCCCTGCTCTGGCTCTGCAAGAGCCCTCGTCATTCCTCACTTGAATGCTGGTTGGTCTTTTCACCATAGGTCCCTTTTACTCCATCCCAAGTAATCCTCCATGCAGATTGCAAAGCCATGTCTCAAAACCCGACCATATTCCCCTGATAAACCGTCCTGCCCTGGTTCCCACTGTTTCCTGGAGCTGACTCCTCAAGGCCCTTAAATGTCATGCTGAAGCCTCTTTTGACCCGCTGTGCTCTGGCTCCACCACAGGGGCCACTGGGCTGGCTGCTCCATCAGGCCTCTGCAGGAGTCGCCCGGCTTCCCCAGAATCCCTTTTCCATGCTGCTTTCTCTGGAATTGACCAGTCTTGCCAAGAAAGCCAATTCCATGGACAAACTTGATCCCTTCCCAAAAAGGACACCACAGCCTGAGAATTCCTCCCCTCTACCATTGATCCTA
Organism: Spermophilus citellus; assembly: GCF_964194105.1. Classification (NCBI taxonomy): domain Eukaryota; kingdom Metazoa; phylum Chordata; class Mammalia; order Rodentia; family Sciuridae; genus Spermophilus; species Spermophilus citellus. Next base: position 124,491,612 of record NC_138182.1, read on the forward strand.
ACCCAAGGCTTACAAGGTTCTCTCCACCAGCAAACATCTAGCGCCCAAAGTCCTAGGCCAGTGTCTAATACAGAGTTGGACCTCAAGACTCTTGTCAAGGAAGGAAAGAGTGTATTAACCTGAAGAAGAATTAAAAGCAGCAGAGGGCTTGAGACAGCTGTTTGGATCACCTGAAAAGTAAAGTCCTGGTTATCATTGGTGCACAGCTCCATCCTCGGGTATTGACATGGAGGATGTGCACTAATCAAATGTTCTCACCAGGAAGAGAAGGCATCTATGTAGCCAGTTCTTCTAAACTACATCACATAGTGACTGAATGTACTACATGGATTGTCAATTTTAAAATACCCAGAATACTACGTTCTTCTAATGAGGTAGAACCTAATCAAATCTCCCTTTGATGACTCCAAGAATCTGCTGTGCTTTCACAGGACATTGAGATCCTTGCTCTCCATGGCCTGCTAGCAAAGCTGCCTAGTAATTCCATGCAGACTGGGGTGGGCAGGACAAAACTCAGCTGTAATACCTGTAATAACTCTGAGCTGAAATACCTCTTTCCTTGGAGTCCCAGCCATCTCTAAAGCATTTGATTAGCAGATTCTCTGGGTAAAACATCAAGGTCCAGGGTGGTAGGTGGAATAATGCCTGAGATGATCACATCCCAACTTCTGACCCCTGTGAATACTTGACCTTATCTGGCAAAGAGAACCTTGCAGATGTGGTTAAGTGAAGGCCTTGGATGGAGATCGGTATCCAGGTCTGCACGAGTGGCTGACAGCATGAAGGTCCTCATGGGGACAAGCGGGAGGCTGGAGAGTCAAAGGCAGAGGTCAAAGTGATAAAGTCACAAGCCAAGGAAGGCAAGAGATGTGTTCCCTCATGGCCCCCAGCAGAGCCCAGCTCTGCTGATGCTCTGGTGGCCAGCCAGTCTCCAGACAGTAAGAATAAGGCCCATGGTCCAATGTGTGGTCACTGTTCGAGCAGCAATAGGAAACCAGTCAGCTCACATGGAATCCCCAGAGTACGTGAACTATGCGGGTGCCCTGGGGGTCAGTTTATTAGATTTTATTTGATGATTTTTCAACTACAGAAGCTAGGAGCAGGTGTCTGTAGGGTTGAACTGAAAGGAAGGAACAGCGACCACCACCTGCTGAGCATCTATCTCCGTCTGTTTTCAGCACCTTATGTTTACCACCTTATGAGAAATAGTACCCCCATTCTACAGACGAGGAGTTGAGGTTCAGGGAGAATCAGGAACTTATATAATTTTCAAATGAGGCAACTGAGGCTGAGAAGACCGAGGCACTTACACAGTTATTCTGAACTTCATAAAAGCAATAGCAAGGTCAGAACTCAGTCTGTCTTCCCACAAGCCAGATTCCAGAGCAAGTTGCCTTCAGCTAAACCACTGGGTGGCTGTCAGGGCTACATGGACTGTAACATCATTGCTGAGCTCTACCAGACAAAGATACCATTGAAGATGCAGGGCCTGAACCAGTTCTGGAGGCTTGACCTAGGGCCCCCTGCATCAGAATCCCCAAATCGGCTGTGCCGAGGGGTAGGTAGAAAAGAAGCTGTAGTCACAGCAGGCTCCCTGGAAAAGTCTGAAGCTTTGCCAGCATTGGCTGGGTGAGATCAGGGTCTTTAAAGGAAGAGTCCACTGTTGAGTTCCTGGAAGACTTGGGGTGGGGGGGACAAGTGCATGAATACAAAACTCTTGCTCATAAAATAACTCATAAACTAGCATTTGTTTTTAATGCTTCTTTGGAAAGATGGCTTTGACTTTTGGGTTAGGTGGTCACAAGTAGACCTAATTGTATATGGAAGGAGCTGGTGGGGATGGAGGAAAAGGAGAGAGAAGAAGTAGGGAGAGGGAGCTCATCCTTGCAGTAGGTGTCTTTGGATGCTTCCTGCTTCCAATGAGAAGAGGAAACTTGCCCCTCTCCGGCCATTTGGAGACCTGCTCGTATAATGCATTACTAAGGGATTCATGGGAAGCCTTTCATTCCTCCCACACCTCCCAGTTCCTCAGGCCTCATCTAAGATCAGGAACTGATTGGCAATCCAGGCTGGCATTTCTCCTGCAATTAAGGTTAAGAGCATTGAAAAGCCCCATTGTGCTCCCGCGCTGAGAGTCCAGTGCTGGGCGCTGTCCCCAGTGAGCCCTGGAGAGGGGAGGGTGTGTGGAGGCTGGACCATTGCCCATGCGCCCACTCTTCAGGAGAGGGGTGCGGTCACCCCACACTGGTGACTGGAATATGCACAAAGCTCCATGCCATGCTAGAATCCTCCACCCCATCCCGATTTCCTTAAACTCCACAGACCACAAGTCACTGTATTATTATTATTATTATTATTATTATTATTATTATTATTATTGACACCTCCACTATGAACATCCTTCTGAACCAGCCTGAGAAGCACCTAGAGATCCCTACCAGGAGATTTGCCCCAGAAGCCTCCCTCTGCCCTACCTCCCAGTATTTTCATTTCTGGTGCTTCCCTTTGGGAGGAAAGCCAGGACTTTCCCTTAGGGAGAAGAGAGGCTCTGGAGAGCCAGGGAGCTGCCTGGGGGCCTAGGGCTGGTGGCCCTGAGAGCCCTTCCTTAAGTTTCCTTCCAGGGTTAAGCTGTTGGTCACTGGCCTGTGGCCTCCCCAGCCACTTACAGCTATGGCCTGACAGAGAAATGGTGTTTCTCTAGAAACTGCAACGTACACTCAGTCCTAAGGGTTTAGCAACCAACTTTCCACTTAAATTATTCAGTATTTTTCCTTTTGTCTGCTTACCATGCTCTCGCAGCAAGGAGCCAGGTGAACTGTGAGAGCCACAGTCTCCCAGCCAAAGTCCTCTCTCTGGCCAGCAAAGAAATGCACAGTGAAAAATAATTACAAAGCACACAGCAGATCTGTTCTTTCTAGAAATCACAGGCGCCATTTACAGCTGTCATCAAATTCCAAGATGGACTGAGGAACACCATCTCAAGTGGTGGGACGTGAGCCTCATGGCAATACCATCCAGCGTCCTCAGAATGACCAGCCACAACCCCACTTAAACTGCCTCTGGGGGAACAGCCATAAAGTGCGGGCAGAAACTTCTGAGGCCCCGACAGGTTGATACCCAAGACGTTCATTGTGCCTATCCCCCGATTCTCTTGGTGGCTTTGTCCCTTCTTTCTCCCTGGAGCATAAGGGAAAAGAAGTCGGATTTACAGCATCAGCAATTTATCTGCAATAAAAAATGTAAGCTGCTTTAATGTGTTAATGGCTAAAGAGGCTGAAACACGCCATAAATATGAAATCAAGCGAGTTGAGTTCTTCCCAGGAATAATAAACAGGTGCTGGGGACACCAAGGCCACAGATGACCACACAGTGATCCAGCATTTATTTCTTTGTCAAATTCATATAAGAGTCGTTACCCTTTGTCGAACCCGCTGCCACATCAGGCACTTTAACGCCACACGCATCTTCTCATTTTAGGCTCCAGGTGACCCCCCAGTGTGGGTAGGACTATTATTCTCATATTACAGATGTAGAAAGTGAGGCTTGGAGTGGTCCAGGAACCTGTTCCCTAGGGGCCAGGGCTCAAGCCCGGGTCCTACTTTCAGGGGAGTTCAGTTTCCCGTCCCTCCCCGTTTCCTCTTGACCTTGCCTCCTCAGTGCATTGGTGTGGCATGTGACTGAGATGACCAAACCTTTCTGAGGCTGACAGCACGCTCCTTGTCACAGGGCCACAGACTTCCTTCAGAGACAGCGATCAGCAGTGAAGAGTTCTACAGTTTGGTCCTGCTGATTTCTATGCCTGCAGGAGAACCTGGGATTCTCTGAGAATTCATCAGTGGGTAGCTGCCCCAGGAGAAGGGGTGGATTGCCAATGTGAAACAGCAGCAAGTCGTTACAGCCTATAAATGATGAGCAACCCGGTCAGAAGGAACCAGGTCGTTGCGGGGGGGGGGGGGGGCATAAAGCTAGAGCCCCCTTTCCCCTAGACTGTGATTCTTCCCCAAAGACACTTTCCTAAGTGGTGTGATTTACCCTAGCGGACAGCAACCAAACTACCCTCACTGCATCCATCAATTCTTACAGCTAATCCTTTAAAAGGAAAGCTCCAGAGGGCCAATAAATCTGTGGTGCACTTGGGCTCTGTGGTAAGAGGAACCACAGGAACGCTCCTGAGGGAGAGGGGACGAGGCAGAGAGGAGTCAGGAGATGTTTTGTCTTCAGAGAGATGCCGCAGGGCACTCTCACTTCTCAGCCCGCTGGCCTACCATGCAGGCTTGGTGGCAGTGGTGTGTCAACCATCTCTCTTTATAAACCAGCAAGACCCACCTGCCCTGGAGGAAGTGCCCAGGGCCCACTGGAGACATCAGCAGCCTATCCCCACCCAGGTGACCTTGAATGAGCTGCCTTCTAAGGGGTGAGCATCTTTTCTGGGTATGCAACCTCAATGTCAAGGCCACCCTGAAATCCAAAAAGAATATTGCAGATGGGTCAGCAGGGACCCAGAGGGTCCCCATGCAGCCCAGCCCAGTGTGGCTATGGCTGTACAGAATGCTTTGGGGTAAGTTAGGAGTGACAGGCCTTGGTGGCCACCCCACCCCCACAGACCTTTTGCAATCCAGATCTCACACAGGCACAAGAAACTGTCCCTTTGGAGCAGTATGTCTCAGTTCATGAGCTTTGGAGGCAACATAACTGAGGTTCGAATCTTGGCTCTGTCACTTCAGTGGGTATCCTTGGCAGGATACTTAACCTCTCTTTGCCTCAGTTTCCTCATTTGGGAAATGAAGCCAATATTATCTATGTCCTGGTACAATGAGAATTGTATGACAGAAGGAATGTCAACTTGCACGTGGTGTCTCTGGATCTCACTCCATGCGTGAGACTCTTTCTTGTCATAATTATTATTATTGCCCATTTATTACTGTGTGTCCTGATCAAGGGGGGGGGGGTCAGGTCATTTTAGGGTTTCTTCTCTTTAGAATACAACCCTGAAAGAGCCAGGCCCTTAGTGGAAGCATGTGATCCTTCTTTAGAAAGGAAGAGCAAAAGACCAGGAGTCAGGAAGCCAGGTGTTTCTGTACCTCTGCAATTTTTTTGGTTAAATTCTAATGCCTAATACCATGGCAGTTAGGAAGTGGGGCATCTCAAAGGTGATTAGGTCACGAGAGTGGAACTCTCATGAATGAGACTGTGTGCAGAGAGTCTGTGGGCCCCTTCTGTCAGGTGACAGGGTGGAGTCAGCCATCTGTGCACCAGGAACTAGGCCCGTGGCAGACAGGGAATCTGCCAGCATCTTCATCGTGGACTGCCAGATTCCAGGACTGTGAGGGGTTCAGTGCTCCTGTTTAAGCCATGCAATCAAAGGTGTTATTTTACAGCATCCTTAGCTGACTTAGACTCCGGGCTTAAAACTGATCCTAATTCACACTGTGACTTGCCTTTGCCAACTTATCTTTCTGTTTTAATTGCCCATTTATGAGCATTTATGGGCATTCAATCTTCCCTTCTGCCTGGGATATCCTGAGGGTAAATGTAACACAGACCTGAAGCGTTCTGCAAATTTGAAGGTCTTATATAAAAGTAAGAGGTTTCTTTGATTTTTTATGATTCTATATAAGTTGGTATCTCCTTGTGGCCCACCCAACTTCTGCTCGCCCAGCTAAGATCCTGCATCTAGCACCTAGCTCACTGCTTGCTCATGTGTTTACATATTTACCTATTTTTCTACCTGCTCCTTACTGTTTCTTGGTTCAGGCAAGCCATGACACAGAGCTCTCAGTGCTTCCAGTTACCTAGAAAAACATTCTTCTGCTTCCCACCTGGCATGATGGCTGGAGTATTGATCTGTCAGTTAGATTAGTGAGGTGCCCTCAAGAGGGAACCCTGAGAGTTCTCATCCACTCCTGGTTTACATACTGCTCACTGTCTAAATGCAGTATGGCACCATGCTTAGACGTATTCTAAGATGTGAAGGGCTCAAAGGCTCCCTAGTGACCTGGGCATCCCTGAACCCTGGGGCCTGTATCCCGTGCATCCTCAGGAGACCAACCCACATGCTTTGCCTGGGCTGGACTTTCTCAATTGATCCAGCCCTGAATCCTTCACTGCAATAATTTCTTGATTAATCTTGGTCCCCTGGGTTCTAAATAAACTAAGCACCCAACACTTATCTTCCTTCTTAAGATCCTGCATGGAATATGCAAGGTGGGCAAAGATGGCACAGGAGGGAGGGTAGGATGGAGGGAGAGGTGAGGCTGGAGGGCTGTTTTGTTCTACCATCAGGGCACAGCCCAAAGCCGAGAGCTCACCCCCAGAATCTACAAACAGCTCCCCATGGAGAATCCTCACCAAGCTGGCAATGGGCTCCTCTTTTCCAGGGGCTGGTGAACATGGTGTGGGGGTTGGCATCTCCTCTTTTTTACCCAGCCTTAGGATGCCAAGCAGATGAGGGTGAGGGCACAGGCTCCTCCCCATTTATAAGGCAGCTGCCACCAAAGCAAAACATATTCCCTCTCTTCCCCTCCAAACCAAACAGAGTTTGTCAAACAGATGAATAAGAAGAAAAGGGACAATTTTCCTTTATGTTAATAAATTGCTTTGGCCTAAAAAACATTAATCAATTTCTTTGCAAAGCACACACACTTCTCCATACTCTGCTATTTGCCTGGCCTTGAAAAGAAAGTCACTTTCAATCCCCTTTAAACTGTCAAGACCAGTGGGGGCAGTCGCAGCGGGGAGGGGGGAGCTCCCCAATCCCCAGTGATTATAATGGAGCCCCGGCTGTGTTTCCATAGAAACGCGGAGTGTGTTCTCCCCTGAGTGTGCAAGGAGGGGAGGGGTGGAGAGTGATGCCGAAGGCCAGGTGTGTAATCACCGAGGAGACAAAGGTGCAGATGAGAGGTGGGGCATGTCCCTAAGACCTGGAGACTGAGAACTCTGAGAAGAAGCATGGATCCGGCAGACTGTGTCCCAAGCAGGGTGACGGCACCTGCCACCATGGCCATTTGTACAACTACCCACCGGACGTTATTAAGCCCCACACTCAGCTGCTTCTCGGGGTGGGGAGGAACCTGTCCAAGGTCTCCTAACCAGTGGGCAGTGCCACCTGGGTTCAAACCAGTAGGTATTCAACTCCATCCTCTGCCTCGGGCTGCACTTCAACCTATGTCCCTGAGAGGGGGTTAGTGTCTGTCTCCTGGCTCTTCCCCCCAGGTCGGCCAGCTCTACACACATTCTGGATTCACCCACAGCTACTTTTCCTAATAGGTGCCGGGGCACCTATAAATCTTGACAAACTCAGGTGGTGTGTTGCTGGACTTGCTTGTTTGATTTCCAAAGTCAGAAATCTCACATGTGAGAAGAAATCTGCTGCTGCATGTGTTCACAGCATTGGGAGGAACAGATGGACAAGGACCTGGAAAGCAGGGGCAGTGGAGAGAAAGAAGAAGAATGTTTTGAAAGCAACCGTTAGTGTAATCGCTATCTAGTACCCTGGGAAGTGAGATTCATGGTGACAGTATCCAGTGCATCTAGCTCCCTGGCATGTCGATGGGACCTAGCACAGTGTTGGGCTCAGATGGAGGCATGGAAGGATAGATGGACTGTTGGGTAGGATGCTCTATACCATATAGCATGGAAAATTCTAGAATGAGCTGGTACTCATTCTCTTTGGCTCTGCTTGACACTCTACAGTGAAGATGGTTTTTCTGATGCACTAGGTAGGACGGCTCTATTTAAGAGGAACGGGGACTATGAATGTTCCCTACCTGTGAGCCATGTTTTCCCAGTGCTGCAGGGGTAAGAATCGGAGCTTGCAACTTTCTGTTTTATATTCCTGCCTTGATGCAATGTAGAGGTTGCTGGGGGCAAGTCTCCCCAGACTCTGAATCCACTGCATTAAGTTTCCACTGGGAAGAACAAGGTCGAGGTGGTGCAGACAGAGACCCACTCATCCCCCCAAGACTGATTAAGGTGCAGGATCTGTGATACATACAGAAGTGTGAGAGTCACTGTGTGAGTCTGTGGGTGTCTCTGCCCGCTAATCTGGCACATCCTGGGCTTTGGCTGGAAGGTCCCTAACAGGCACAATGTTGACCTGAGGGCTCAGACACTGGATTAGCAGAGCCAGGAGGCCCCAGAGAGTGCTGATCCTTCCCCTGAGCCTAGAACAGGGATTGACACCTGGAAGATGCTCAACAGTGCTTGTTAGGGGACAGGTATTTAGACCTGATGCCCACTCTGTGGGGCACACTATTTGGGCACTGCCTCTTCACCCTCTGAATGGGTGCCCTGGCTCCCTTGGCACATGAGGAGTCTGCTGCTCAAAAATGGGAAAAGACTCCCCAAGATCTCACTGCTGATAAGCTCTGGAGGTTTGCTTTGAAAAACACTTCCTGTTTTCTTCCATCATATAGGTCACCCACCAGGATTATGTCCCTACAGAGAGGATCAGGGAGGAACAGAAAGAGAAAGAATGCAAGCAGAAGAGAGGAAAAACTGGGGAAAGCTCATCAAAAACCCAGAAGTGAGGCAATTAGACGCCCTTCCCCAGGGCTCCCCATGAACCCGTCCTCATCCTGCTGCCTATAGAACAGACTGCTCCCCTGTGTCTCTCAGCCGGTTTCTTCCCTCTCAGAACGCTTGGTGACAAGGCATCTTTGGGGCTTCATTAGTCACATGTGGCAATTGTGATTTACCTTCTCAGCAGCGCTAACCTGAGTTCTGAGAGGTGATATGAGGATAGTAGGTGAGGGCAGGTGAGCCTTTAATGAGGGCTTCTTTTCAGCCCTTGCTGGGGATGGAGGTTCTAGCCAGTCATGCCACTTCCCAAAGCAGCATGGGCAGGGCCTTTGGTCTTCTGTGCACATCATTTTCCTTCTGGCTGAACAGGAGTCTGTTCTGCCTTCTTCATGACCCCACATTCCCTCCCCCTCCACTCCCCCATGCGGGCTCCTCATCCTTGGACCTCCCGAGAACCCTGGTGCCAAAGCAGGTAACGAACACATCTGAAAGCTTAAGGCCTCCTCCAAGCGCCAGGCAGAGGTGAACCTCCTTGGGGGAAGAGAACTGCTAAGATGGGGGAGCTCCTACCCACTGCAGCCATGTCTAACAGGAACCCCTCTTTGCAGCCAGATTCACTGGGTTCTGGGAGGTTGAGAGGGCCACAGGTAGGCTAAGGCTGGCTCCCCAGCTTCTCTGACACACAGAGCTCAGAGGGAGCACAGCACCCACTCCTCAGAGATTGCAGCTGCTGCTCCAACTCCCTGCTCACCTCATCCTGCTGGCTACAGAACAGACTGCTCCCCTTGTGTCTCTCAGCCGGTACCTTCCCTGGAAAGCAGGGACAGCGGAGAGAAAGAAGAAGAATACCCCAGGGTATCCAAGACTTTTTAGTATGGCCATCCTGAGTGACTGGAATTCAAAGAGAGTTACTGACACTGTAGTTTTTAACTTATCAAGCATTTCTGCCCGGCCTCAGGCTGCCTGGAAAGCGGGTGGGACCTAGTTGGCATTTGACCTTTGAGATAGCAGTTAATTCTCCTGCAACATCAGAGGGCAGGAGACTGCAGCCTCTCAGTTACATTGTCCCCACAGCTCACATCTACCTCATAGACCTTTGTGGCCATCAACACAGAATAACCAAGTCTATGCATTAATTATTCTAAAATGCACAAATGAAAAAAGGAGACTGGTCCTTCACTAAAGGAATATTTAATCTCTCAGAACAGAGGAATGCTGTGAGGTGCTCTCATATGTAAAGTTCTCAATACACCTTGCTAAGTCGAGAAGCAATTTGAAGAGCAAGGCCCAGTACACCAGCAGTGCTGGTGATAATGACGATGCCAGCAACAGGGGCAAAAGCAGGAAGGCTGGCCCCATGCAGGGCACTGCTCTGGGCACATCATCTGCATCATCTCACCTTACACATGCCACCTCCCAAGAAGGTGCCATTATTGCCTCCATGTCACAGATGAGGAAACCGAGCTCAGTTTTATTTGAACGCTCCTTTTATTACTAAAATGTTTTATAATGAGGCAGTTTTCATGCCTAATGCATAATAGCCTACATTAACAATGAGGACTGCAGATCCACCGAGATGGCTTCCAGTATTTACTGAACACCCAGCAGAGCCTCTCTGTTACATGTCATATCCACACTTGGTAATAGCCCTGTGAGGAACGCACTGCAGGTGTCAGTTCAATCTATGAACAATGAGGGATTCAGAGAGGTTCCATAACCTTCTCAAGGCCACACAGTCAGCCCCTGGGTCTCTAAGGACCAGTGACTTGATTCCAAAGCCTGTGCTCTTCGTGCCAGTTGGGGACCTGGTGATGCAAAATCAGTGTGTTTTGATTTGAATTTACTTTTCTTCCTCTGTTTTTCAGTGTAGAGTATGATTTTCGGCAGCAGGAAGGAAGGTTCCATGAAGTTCTGCAGAGTCTAGAGGAAGTGGAACCAGTTGAGGAAGCATCTTCCCCACCAAAGTCCCCAGCAGAACCCCCGGCCCCTGAGAAACAGGATCTGAGGCGGAAAACCAAGAAGGTGAAGAGGAAGTGCTTCTGGTGGATCTGACCTCTTGAGGTCACACTCCGAGCTCCCGCCCTTCTGTCTGAGCCTCCCGGGCTTCTTTGCCAAGGCCCGGGCTGGGAGCCCTTGACCTGTGAAGCCAGGGAGCTTGGGGCCTGTGTGGCCGCTGCTGGACACTCGATCACCCACCTGATCTGAGTGTGTGCCGCTGCTTGCTGAGGACTTCACAGACTCTGGTGTGACCACGAGCTGAGTTCCCTGTCACACATGGCCAGGCCTCGTCCCCATCTGCTACATCCAGATTCCCACCACGGGCAAAACCCCCACCGCACTTTCCCACACCGCCATGATGCTGAGCACTTCATCCCATCCTGGTCTCAAGAACTCAGAAGGAAAAAAAAAAAAGAAAGAAAGAAATGCTGTGCAGAGCAGGAGGATAGAGGAGGGTTATAAGCAGGTATCCTGGGGAAAAATCAGATGAAAATCCCAGGAGTTTCCTAGCTGTCAGCGCACATGGGCACGAGAGAAATGCAAGGTCATCCTGGCACATTGGAGTCCTTTTCATTTTTAATTAGCCACTCCATCCCAAACCAAGGAGCACTGTCACACAGTGTAGGCCTTCAGTCCATGCAGAGTAAGGTCACCCCAGGGTATCCAAGACTTGTTAGTGTGGCCGTCCTGGGTGACTGGAATTCAAAGAGAGTTACTGACACTGTAGTTTTTAAACTTATCAAGCATCTCTGCCCGGCCTCAGGCTGCCTGGAAAGTGGGTGGAACCCAGTTGGCATTTGACCTTTGAGATAGCAATTAATTCTCCTGCAACATCAGAGGGCAGGAGACTCTGCAGCCTCTCAGTTACATCTTATCTGTGACGTATAGAAGGTGAACCTGAGACACAACACTCCTTCCCATCCATGCATCCCTGTGCCAGCCTCGTAGCTAGGAAAACACATACCATTCCACTTGGTCTCCCTTCCCGGGGACCAGGCAACGGTCACCTGCTTGAAGAGGCAGCAGGACTGGGCATGAGGATATACATTTCTCCATTCTAGCATTGAAGGCCTTCCCTTCCCAAAATCTGAGTTCTTTGGGTCTGGCTCTTTCTTTTGACAGGACCCCTCTACCTGGGGAGTCCAGGCAAACTCGTATGGCTGTGCCAAGCCCTAACGTAGAAGGAAGTAATTGCTTCATACTCTTGAGGCTGAGGGGTAGGGTGGCAAGGCTCAGATTCCTGCACATTAAATTCCTTGCTGGCCTGTGGTTGGATTGAAGCCACAGGAATGAGTCCTAAAGCTAACGCAGCTTTAAATGAGGAAGGTACTTCAGGGATCCTTGGCCCAGGACCCGGGGTCTCAGTGAAAGCCTTGGTAGTGCACGGCATCCCGTGTGTACATGGGACGTGTGTGCCCTACTGCCAACCAAAGCTAATTGAGCAAACCACCCTGCAGCTTCACCTTCCCCTCTGAAAGGCCTGCAGTGCACAAAGCTATTTCAGGGAGAGTGAGAGGGAAATTTGGCAAGGAATCTCAGCTTGCACTATTTAAGTCTTTGAATGTCATTCAAGATGCTCTTGTTCTGCTTCTAGTATAATGTTTAAACCCACAAAATGAGACCGGAATACATAACGTCAAGTTAGAATTAAGATAAATGCACTTGTCATACTTAAGAAACCACATTTCAATAAGACATGCTACCACTGGCTACAAGCCACCGATCTCTCTGTCTGTATCCATACAGTCTGCTCTCGGTGGGCCCCAGCAATGGAAAAGAACAGCTCAGAGAATAATCCAATAGGGCAAAATCATTTGAGATCTCTTATGTAATTTTCTCTTGTAGTAGAGTTTCCATCTTAATTTGGTTTGCTTACGCTAATTTCAAATGAATTTATATTCTTGGGCATCATGCTGGAATGGAAATAAGCCTGTTCCCAGAATTAAGACACCCAGGCAACAGAGCAGTCTATTCCACTAACCTTGGGCAAGTTGCTTAACTTTTCAGGGCCTGTTTGTCCATCCTTGAATGGTGAGAGCGCCTGCTTTACCTACTCCGCAAGATCCGGGCAACTTCCAACTTCAAATGAACAGAGCCACTCAGCTAGCGAGAGCATTTGCCCCAGTGAGCCTGGGAGAATACAGCTCACACAAAATTAAGAAGCTCATGGCATCACAAACATATCCAGTTGGGGACCTTGCATCAACCCTCAACTGAATTAAATGAAATCAGAACTGAAAAATGTTGATGTTTCCAGAAATAAAACCAACTGTGGCTCTACTGATTCTATACCAAAGCACAACACCGCATTGCTTGGGCCACCAACCTGAAAATGAGACGGAGGTCCCTTCTGAAAATCAAACATTCAAAATCATTATGAGGAAAAAGGATTTGATAAACACCTTCCTGCCGGACAAAAAAAGGATTGTTTCTGTGCTTAAACAACTACACATACATACACCAAAACTCTACGTTCACCTCCCCATTGCAGACCGCTGCTCCTTTGTAAAGTATTGGTGACATCGACCATGATATTCTACAGAAATGCTTCACTGGAGGCGATATGGTTTTGTGGAGAAAGATTAACTTAGCAAAAATTGCTTTTATAAAACTGAAGGGGGAAAGATTGATACAACAACTTAAATTGCAGGAATTTATGTAGCCGCTTTCTCTGTAGTTAAAAAGTACGTACCGCTGTCCTGGATCTCCGTACCTGCTCCCGTATAGAGCACCTTCTTAAAGACAATGTACTAATGTAAGGTTTTGTAAATTTCTAAACCGTTTTAAATGGAATATTATCTTTTGCAATAAACTTACATATTTTTCCTAGGTTTGAAGTCTCCATTATTGGAGGGGTTGATTTGGATTATAAGCAAGCCTTGACGGTCCTGAGGGCAAGGATGGCATTTATTATAATTGCTTTAAGACATTTTTCAGGGATAAAGAAAGAACAGATTTAGAAGTTAGTGTCTCGATGGTCACATGGAGCCTCACCATGTGAGGGAGGTGACGGGAACCAAGGCAGGCATCCCCAGTTGCCTTCAGAGAGACACGCATTCAGGATTTTTATCATTAGGCCCATACACCTGGCTCTGATTTACTCCATGTTTTCCTTTATTTCCTGCTTAATTTATTTGTTTTTAAAAGGTTCCTTTGTGTCATCAATACAAAGAAAAGCAGAATCATCTTCCAAAAATAGGAAACAAAATAACAGTAACTTTATTATATTCAAAAGTGTTTGTGCTTTTGAAAGTTGGGGGTGCTGGGCCCTAGACCAGCTCTTTGTGAAAAGGGGTACGAGCCCCATTGAGTGCATCCTAAAGCCACCTTGACACCAGACCATGTTCCACCCGATGAATCAGGAGGCATGAGAGAGAATTGAAAAGAAAACACTTCCTTATCAGGTGAGCCAACCCTTCTCCATAACCAGCTGCACCCCAAGCCAACGTGTGGGAGTCAGGAGACTCGGGCCCCCACTTCAGGAAAGACCAATTTAGGGGGAATCAAAACCAAAACTGAAACCTGGACCAGGAATCAGAAATCTTGGGTTTGGTAGCATTCTGCTCCCTTCTCTGTTCTAGGTGACCTTGGGCAATGGCTTAACCTCTGTGAGCCTCTGGCTCCTCTTTATATAAAGCAGAACCCCTACCTGACCAGGGTGTCCCCACAATCACCTGAGGGAAAGTTCTGAGCCTGCTGCAGGGCACACAGCAGGTGCTCAGCAACGCACTCGCCTTCCTTCACTGGCGATTGAAGCAAATTGGGAGAGAGGAGGGAAGACGCCCCTGGGCGGCTGCAGCTGGCGCCAGACACAGGCTCAAGGTTTCCTCAGGGTGAGGGACAAATTGTTCCTGACCTTATTAGAACCATCAAAAACCATGGCGATACTTGGTGAGGAACCAAGTGTAGTGACCCAGAAGAACACCGGGCACATGGGACCCGCTCACAGTCTGGGATCTGACGATTCTTGGAACACAGAATCACATATCCCAGAAATGAAGGCGACTTCAAGAGCCAGGTCCCTTCCACCTGAAGCAGGGTCCAGTTAGATGAAGGCAGCCTAGATGAGCTGCCAGGAGCCTTGCCACAGTCACCCAGGGAAGGAGGTGCTGGGTGGGGGGTGATGTGTGAGGTGCCAGGTTGAAGCCCTTCTCCCACGAGCTGAGCTCCATTGGTTCACTGCTCACGGCAACTGCTCAAAAGGTATTTTGTTTTAAGTTCCAAGAAACAATGATGCTCTGTGATCATTATGCCCAGCCACCAGGAAAAGGGATGGGCACATGGGCAAAACCAGCATGGATCATGGGGCAAAACACGCCACCAGCTTCACAGTCAGGACCCTTGTGGGTCCTCTCACCTCAGCTTCTCTTCCAGCTGCTTTTTAACAACCTGAGGCCTAAATTCCTGCGACACCTCCTGGCGCCTGGTACCCCTTCTTTGCATTTCCGTGCACCTCCTGTGGAAGGGCCTCCTGTTCCAAACCACTTTGCATCTCCACGGGCCTCCACAGGGATCTCCCAGGGGGCTGCCTGCTCCCACCCACTGTCTCCTCCAGTACTTTCCCCTCTCAGCACCCAAAGCAAGCACTACAAAAATTTAGAACTGAACCATGTCGCACAGTGCCTGAAAACCATTCAGTGGCTTCCTGATAAACTTAGGGAGTTAAGTCCATGACCCAGAGGCTGGGAGGACCCTCCCCTGCCTCCTCTCCTGTGAACTCCAGGGGGCGCTTTGCCTGTATGACCTCTGATCTTGTCGAGGCTCCTTGGGTTCCATGGACCCAACATGCTAACAGCCCCTAAAGGATCAGGGGACACACTTGTTTCTGCATGGAATGTCCCACACCACACCCCCGCCCTGCCCTGTTGCCAGCTCCATTGAGGCTTGCCGGATAGTGACGCCAGTGACTAAGACCACGCCAAGGGCGCTTCTTAGTCTAAACTGGCAACAGAGACCTTGCTCTCTAAGTCCTTGGCACAGTTGTCCCTGTGCACTAATCTGTGTTCTTCTTTGTGGACTGCATTTCTCCCTAACCGGCCTGCGTCCTTTTAAGGTAGAACGGGCGTATTTTGGCCATCCCTGCATTCCCAGCACTCACCACAGTGGGATTCAGATATTTGCTGTAGGAATAAATTTACGGATAAATTGGATCCGGTGGGAGGAGACGGTAAGAAGTCAATGTTGTGAACAACCAATAAAAAAAAAAATGAAAACAAAACAAAACAAAAAAACATCCAAAAAAAAAAAAAAAAAAGAAGTCACTATCAGCATTCCCTGTCCATCATCCTCACCCAGGACGGTGCAGTCTACACCTGAGCTCCCAGGGATAGGGTCTTCAGCAGTTACTGTGACCAAGGCTTCTCCCTCCACGGTGGCCACCTGGCTTTCAGGTCTCAGGAACATGAACCCGCTCTGGCCTTCTCCCTGCACCTTTATTCTGTACAGCCCAGCTTAATCTCGTTTCAGAATAAATTGTCATCATAATTAAATCCCAATGCATTTGGAACATTTTACCAAGATACTGCCTCACTGTATGAGAGAGAAAATGAGTTTTGAAATTAAAGCAGATTGTTAACTATTTTTGCTGTAATGTTTCTATTAAAATGTCAGCATTTATTTCATGTGACCCCATGCATTTGAGACCAAATGCAGTTTAAAAAGGGGTGGGGTCTGTCTATCTGGAGGAGCATTATGGGCAAAGCATTTTTCCTTGGCTTCCACCGCAACCAAAGTGAAAAGACAATACAATCAAACAAAAGGATTATATGCCGCAAAGTGAGGAAAAGCTTTTATTATCATGAGTGGCTTTCATAAATTCTCAGGATCCATAAGTATATTACATGAAATTCCACTCAAAAGAAACCCATAATTTTTTCTGCTGACAAAAACCTCAATGTGCATTTTTTTACATTGCCAGCTAGACACGGTGACCTCTGCTCTGCGCTTCATCTGGTTTCCCAGGTAGCGCACACAATGTTGTGACACCCGGTGATGCTTCCTCCATGAACCAGGCGGGCTGTCATTTTAATTGCTGAACTCCAGAGCAGTTCACACGCTGAGCGCCAAGCAACCGAACCCATGCCGCAGGTGGAAATCAGACAGGTGATGGAAGTGACCAGAAGTTACTTCTTGTTGTCATTATTTTCTGTTTTCTTGGTTTTGTTTTTCAAATAAAAAACAATCTACCTATAGTAGCTGAGAACCTGGGATCAATGACAGCAAAAGCCCAGCCACGCTAAACACAATTGACATTGCACACCCAGGGCAGTGGCTTCATCTCCACCAACAGGCACCTGTCCCCTCCAAGAGTGCTCAGGTGCACCTCATAGTCACTGTCTTCAATACACAGTCATCGAGCCCCTTCTCTGTGTCAGGCCAGGTGCCAAGGACACTGAGAGAAGAGCACAGAGGCATCCTTGGCCTCAGAGAGCTTATGGTCCCATGAGGGGGCTGCCCACATAAGCAGGTGTCCTTTTCCGACTCACCCCACCTGCGTGTCACCCACCCTCCTTCCGACCCACTGAAGGCTGACCTTGTATCCTCCTGGAGTGTCGCTCACCATCTCCTCCTGCCTCACTACAGGTTAGTAGTGAGAGGGAGGGATGCTATGCTCACCTCAACGGGGAGCTTCCAAAGCCCCAGAAGTCTTTACACAGCTCAATTGCAAGACTTGGCCACTGTGAGCCCTTGTCTCCTTTGAGTGGACCCCCACGGGGCCTTCAAAGTCTTCTTCCTCTCCCTGTTGTCCTGCCCTCTCCATCCAGCCTTCTGGATCTCTCTAAGACACATACTGGGTCATTCCTTGGCTTTACATCTCCAATGGCATCCACCAGCACCCTGGAGTTCAGGATGCCTTCCTAGCCACCAGGACTCCTCAGCTCATTCTCTCCAGCCTCACACTAGGGCCTGACCTCCTCCAGGTCACTTTGCCCATCTCCAACTTACTGCCACTTTCCAAAGTGTCAGAGGCTATCAGACACTGTTCCCTGTATGTGGGACACTGTCCCATCACTTGTCTACTACAGGAAATAATTTTTCATTAGGGGAGAATAGAAAAAGGCAGCCATATTACTATTGATAGTGACGATACAAGCTCAGTGCGTTGAAGTAACCACAGGCTTCATATCTGTCATCTTGTTTATTCGGCAAACTATCACAAGGGAGCTGATGGTGACCCATTTTTTTCAGCAGAAAAATGGAAGCTTTGGGGAGAGAAGAAGTCTGTCTTGGTCTAAGGCATGGGGGTGGGGGGTGAAGTCTAGGTCTGCCAAACTGGGGGCCTGGACTCACACGCCAGACAGCAATTGCAATTTAAATGTCACCTCCTCTCTGTAACTTTTTCTGCTCATCTCCCGCCCCTGCCACGGAATTAGTCACTCCACCCTCTGAGTACCCACGGCACGCTGTACAGGCAGCCCCTTCTCATGTCATATTGAGATTTCTTTTGTCAACCTCTCATGCTCATCTCACCAGGAGTTGATGTCCTGTGAGACAGGAACTGTCCTTGCCATCTCTGGGACCCTCCCAGGGCTTCCCACATGACCTGAGAGGCTGGGAGAGCCACACATAGTTTGTTGAAATGCACTGGGAGCAAACAAGACTATGGAAACCTCAAGAGAAGGCCCAGCCCAGGGGAGAATCAGACCAGACCGGGCCGACCGACTCCTGCCGGGACCTTCTGCACAGTCTGAACCAATGCCTTCGCTCCATCCCCCACCTCCATCTGTAAAAGGAGCCATCTGTCTTCCCAGCTTTCCAGGCTGTTTAGGAGAGTAAAATTATATACATGAAAATGCTTCGGGAAGTTTGGCTATCTCATTAATTCCTATTTTTAAAGAAACAGCATTTGAGGTTTTCTCTTCTGATCGTAAAAGGAAAGCAGAATTATTTTAGAAAAAGCCAACTCCAGAAATGGGCAAGTCACGTGTCCTCAAAGCAGAAGATGTGGACATGATTTCAGACTCAGAACAGGGCCCCTGGGTTTGGCCTGGGAGGGCGAGACCCCTGGTGAGACCTCGGGGCTTCCCCTCCCTGACCTTCAGTTTCCTCGATGACCTTGTTGATATGTTCCTTGTTGACTAAAGCCACGGGATGTCCTTGTGTTCTAAAAAACCCTAAATATAATATAAATGCACAAATGTATCAGTGTATGGATGCAGCAAACACTGCATACACTCTACACAAGTGATTTCTGATTGAAGGACCATTTACAGAAGTAGTCCTCTGGAGTCACGCAAGGTCAGTGCCCAAGGCGGGGAAGTCCTGCACCTCAGTCTTGTGGGGGCCAGTTTCATTAGCAGCTCTTCCAATAGGGTCTCTTCCCAGCAGCGCTTGTCCCTCAACAACAGCCCCAGAGGGAGACCCCTGGGGTGGTCTTCTGCTCCCCAGGGCTTTCTTCACAGGGCTATGGTGTGAACGTCCCCAGGGCTCTGGGGTCTGAAGGCTTGGTCCACTGGGTGGCACTACTGGAAGGAAGTGGGACTTTGGGGAGGCAAAGCTGAAAGGGAGGAACTTAGGTCACTGGGGTATTTCCTTGGAATGAGGTCCTCCTGGGACTCCCTGGTGGCTTCCTCTCCAGAGTCCTTATGAAGGCCAGAGTCTGGCCCCTCTCAGCCTTTCTGCTTCCAGGCTTAGGCTGACTCCAACACACACTCCTGACCTTGCTGTCACCATTTTCCATGGGCCTCACTAGAACTGAGCTCTTGCGGATGCCACTGCCCTGAACCTCCAGAACTGTAAGCTGCACAAACCTCCCTTCACATCATATGTGGCCTGACTTGGGCATTTAGTTATGGTAACACAAAACTGACAGGTACACTGGCCATAGCAACAGCTGACTATTACTTCCCAAATCCAGGAAAGAAACCAAGGCCCAGCCAGGAACCACTCAGCAGTCTTAACATTGTCAAACTGGGAAGAAGACTCCAGAGGGAAGGGAGACCCACCGCATGGGCTGCCCTGTGCTGCAAGCCTCAGGAATGTTCTTTTATTCAACCTCATCATGGGGCAGTGGGTCCTAAGCACCACTAGGCTCAGTGTATAGATAAAGGAGCTGCAGATCTGAGCTGTGAAATAAACCCTCTCACTCCCTGAGGAAGAGGAATCAGCTCTTTGCCAATCAAATCCTTTTGAACTCACAGCTCACTCCCAATTCTTGGCCCTTGGGATGCATTACTGAGCAAGAGGGTGCTAAGCCCACACCCATGTCAGACCTTCTGTTTCTAAAGTACTGCAAAGATGAGCAAAGACAGGCCCCTCTTCCAGGAAACAGGACAGGAACTTAAGAACACACATAAAATCATTTGTCCAAACTTGAATTTGTCCAGCTTCACTAAAAAAAGCTTAGAGGCACTGAGCTGTTTGGGAGTGACTTTATTAGGCTTTGATGATGCACTGATCATTCTGCGACTGCAGGTCTCAGCACCTACTGAATGATTCCCAAGGTCTGTGTGGGTGAAGCTGTGGCCTTGATGTGGCCAAACAAAACCCCAGCCTGGACACCAGCTTCCCAGGGCCTGAGCTCACTTGCTCTACAGAACCGCAAGGCACATGTCACAGAATCAAATGTGACACATTCACAGTGGCAGCCACATGAGTCATGCTGTCCAGGAGCAGTTGAATCAACTCACAGCAGAGATAGGCTCCACCGGGCAGAGCAGGGAGGAGGCAGGAGCCGTCTGAACACATGGAGGACCTCAGACTTCCTCTAACTCCCCTGCCCTGCAGCGGATCAGGGATCAGAAGGAAGGTTTGGAGGAGGGAACAGCCTCTTCCCAATGTGTTAAAAATAATAATGCATCACAGTATGGTATATGGGAATTTGTTAGGGGAAAAAATCTTTAAAGTGAACCTGGCATAAAACGAACCTTTTCTCACCTTATTTTTAAAAGTCAGGACTATTTAAAGCTCATCATTCATCTATCCTTTAAATGAGTATGTCCTTTCCATTAATTTGCTCCCCAAAGTTTGGAGAATCGGCTACCTGCCAAGAAATGCTGCTCCCCTCAAAATGCCCCAACCTCTTCTGTCCACCTAACCAAGTTCTTCATGGCATTTTAAGACCCAGACCCAGTTCTATGAAGTTAACTTCAAATAGATGACTTCTGCCTTCACGTGCAAGAGGTCCCGTGAGAGTTAAGATAGTGATGCATTTTTTATTTTGCATACATATCCTAAGTCAAGTATTACCTCATAAGTAATTATCAAAATCCTTATTAAAGCAATGCTTTCCACTTTTGTGACTTGGACACCATCTAAATTATCACAGAAGGCAGCAACCAAGCTGCCCCTGGCTAATGATGCCACCTTGTGGCTACCCAGGGGAATTTCAGGTCTCTTGTATAATTTTTACTATTTTCTGTCTTAATCCCTCACCTCCCACTACCATAAACACACACACACACACACACACACACACACACACACATGCACACACATGCATGCACACACACGTACACACACACACATACACACTCAGGGATTCTCTCAGTTCAACTGATACTATGTCAAGGAAACTATTTCCTAGATGTGGATCATGAAGTGCTTAAGAACACAGGCTTTAAGTGCCTGCAGAACAGGATATGAGGTGGATTCTGGCTTCCTCCATGCTGGGCTAGGTGTTCAAGTCCTCTAACAGCCATTTCCTCTTCAAGAGGGGATGATGATCATTTTTTGCCAATCTCACAGATTAAATTTGATAATGCTCTGAAAGTGCTTGGTAGTATCTCTGTCACACACATGTGCCATCAATGTTAACTGTCATCGTCACCTTCACGTGAGTCCTGTGAAGATAATGTGTCCTCCTCCCCATTTTTTTCCACTTAGTGCAGTCATGCAGCAACTGCCCTCACTCCTCCCTGACTCCCAGCCTAATCGTGACACCACGGTGACATTTGCGTGTAAGGGGAAAGAATGGTGGTTTATATGTAAATGAAAATGGACAGTAAAAGCCTTCACTCAGGCAGAAGGTGTTCATTGCATCATCCAGGACATGCAGAAGTGAGCCACAGGGGCGCTCCAGGGTGTCAAGAGAACCCATCATGCCACTGGAGGGGTGCACTGTGGGGTACTGAAGAGAGCAGGGGTGTGAACTCAGTTGAGGTGAGTGCAGGGAGCTGGAGGGTCCAGCAAGGGAGCAGCGAGGAGCAGGTTTCAGCAGAGGGAATGGCTGCAGGAGGGCTCAGAGGAGGAAAGGGGTTCTTGCACTAGCAGAACAGAAGTTCCACCAGACTGGCACTGAGAAGGAGAACACTGGCAGAGGGACAGGGACAGGTTGGATGCCCAGAGGTCTTTGTGCTATGGCACCATGGGGTAGTAGACAGTTTCTCATCTAGACAGTCCTGCTTTAGAGGAAGTCCTGAGCTGAGAATGAATTTGCAAGGGCTGAGAGGGGAGGCCAGGAGCCTTCTTAGGAGATGGTGATGAGAGACAATGGTGGCCCAGGCCTGGCTGGTACACTGGGACTTGGGAGGTTTGTAAGGACTGGGCCAAGCAGCAGGAAGTGGAAGTGGGAAGAGACCCCCACCCCTGCCTCTGAACCCTTGAGACTCTCCAACTTGGTTAACCCCCTACTTCATAAATACCAAATAGATAGTAGGTTCTTATTCTAACTTTATAGCTCTTTATGGTCTAATCACCAGAATTGAGGGAAATTGATGCTAAACATATTATTCAAAATACAAATGGCTCCAAAGTCTATGCTGCTTGGCAGGTTTCTGAACAGAGCCTTGAGAGTCATCTCATTGTATTCCATGGTCTAGGCAGGACAGCCGTGGGTTCAGGTTGATTTCAAATAGTTGATACCTCCAGAATGATGTTGGTTATCGATAATGGAAGAGTAAACAACATGCTATTTAAGAGCAAGAACTCTAGAACTAGTACATCCTGGGTTCAGATCCTAGCTCTCCCACTAGCCACCCGTGTGATTGTAGGCAAGTTACATAACTTCTCTGTGCCTCAGTTACCTCCTTTATAAAATATGAGTACCTGATGCAGATTAAGTGAGGTAAAACTCAAGTGCTTGGCTCTCTCTGCCACTCAGAATATTTGCTCAATAAGTGACAATGATACTATCAATATCCTATTTGGTGAGGTGCTGGGTTGCCAAGTGAAGATCAAGCTAACCCCTCCTGGATGGGAACTGACCTCTCATGACCCAACAGGCCCCACACCTGCTCTCCATGGAGATTTGGTACTAAGGATCATGCAGCCCCCTGCTGGGCCACTGGAGTCCTTGGGTTCACAGCCTGGTGGCCATTTCCCACTTAGTGTCTGAGGAAAGGGAAGTGAAGTCAGAGCTGCAAAGCCTGGAGTCTCTGGGAACACTCTGTGGTGCTGTTAGAGGATGGGGTGGTTTCCACATTTCCACTCTTTTTCCCCCTTTTAACAAAGTGCTCTGAGTTTCTGGAGCGGGCACGATGCCAATGGCATTTACCTTTATTTAATCACTCCATAGACTCCTCTGTGAAAAGTGGGGTAATTAGGCCCCAAATATATCACCCAGAGACTCATTTTAACAACCCCAAATAAAAGCTGGATCCCAATTTCAACAGAATTACCAGGTCGTTTTCCTTCCAAGAACTCCTGACCATAGTTGAGCTCCTGGTTAGTTCTCCCAGTGGATGGCTGTCCCTAACATAGGGAGGCAGGGAGCAAGGTTTTCTGGGGTCAGTGTGACAAGCCAGGGAACTTCCCCTCACACAGTCCTGAGACCCTTGAGACAGGATCAGGTCTCTCAGCAAGAATATCAGGGGGCTGGGCGGCTCCCCATGCTCCCAGGTCCCTGGTCCACGTCCACGTCCTGCCTCAGCAACCAGCTGTGGGACTGTAGACACAAGGCTTCATCTCCCAGCACCAGCCAGTCTATGTCCTAAAGGCAGGAAGACTGACAACCCCCTATGCATTAGGACTCAAGAGGAGAGCCACACTCCTAGGGAAGGATTCTGTGTCAAACTTTGTTTTTATATTTTAAGTTTCTCAAAAATTGCAATCTGTGTCCCAGTATGCTTGGTAGCATATTCTCCTCATCATGGATGCATAAAGCCCTGGTACGTCTCACATCTGGTAACTGCCAGCTTGCATCAGATAGAAACCTCCCCTAGCAAAATTTAAGCTCTCTGAAGTCATTTGCTAATTTTCATTTTTCTTCTGCTCTTAATTCCAACCGTCCTAAAGGAACCAAGACTCTGGAGAAGAGAATGTTGATTATATGAGAGCTTTTGGACCTGGCCAGGGGGAAAAAAAGGAACACCTATGATTTCAGTCAATGCATAATATTTGAATGTGTCTTTCACATATCACTGTCTGCCCATTGCATACCCTGACAGACATCACTAATCAACTCAGAGCTTTTTCCCACTGAGGCCAGATGTAGCCTCTAAATCCTTCTCAACACAGTACTACAGGCAGCTGTTGCCAATCATCCAGGGTCGACACATGAGGCAAAATCTATGGTAGGTCCCTGACTTGGAAGTTTGGAAGAGTGGGAATAAGACCAAATCAGGAAACTTAGACATATGAAAAAGATCATAAAAATGTTGCAGTTCACTGCACAGCAGAAACCAAGGTCTAGAAGGTTAAAAGTGTAGAGAAACAGAGAGCCAATTCTCTGCAGTAAGCATGTGGAACTCTGCTCCTGTCCTTACTTATCCAAAATGCCCTGTCTATCAACCCAGCTGTCTTTCTCAGCATCAAAGTCAAGTTCTTGGTCACTTAGGTAAAATGACTCTGGCAAAGAGAGGGAGAGAGAGCGCCAGTCACGTAAGAGGGTTTTTGCTTCTGGTTTTTGTACAATTTCCTTTAACTCATTGCCACTATCAGTGATTCATTGTTCAGGCAGGTGATCTACAGGACAATCAGGAGTGGTCATTACTAGCAAATGATAGTTACAAGCACAGAGCGCAAGAAGCCATCGGCCGGCCAGATGGCTCCTGTGGTTTTTAATAGCGAACACCTCTCATCACGATGTTCCTGCTCCTGCAGATAAGAAAGGGTCAGTATTCAATCCTACGTAACGACATAACAAGGAGAGTAGCAGCCTGCTGCCCTGCCCCCACTCGAGGCCTTGTTAGGATTTTGAAACTACTAGACACGTCTCGGGCGTTTGCCATAAATATTGATTGTTTAATATTCCAAGCAATGGAAACTAACCAATAAAAATCACATCTGGGAAAATTAAGAGTGGCGGGTGGAATGGGGACCTGCCCTTCCTGACAAATTTCAATTCGAAATTAAATTGGGGCCTTCAGCGCTAAGATAGGGACTCTTGACCCCTGAGTAATTACTTTCCAACATCATTTCTGTTAATTTGGAGGAGATATTTCTATTCCAGGAATCTCTGGAAAGGCCTATTTCGTGAAGATGAAGCAGCGTCTGAGAAACACCTGCTTGCAGTTCCCTTCGGTGACAGGCACAGTGCCGTCCTCGGTGGTGGGCTCACTCCAGGCTGCTCAAAGCCCCACTCGGCACTCTCTTCCTTACACCAGCAGACTCCAGAGTCATTGAGACAAACGCCACAGCTTGCAACCTAGAAGCTCTGCAGGCTCCTGGTGGGCCCCGGGGACAGGGACATCTATCTGCACAGGCAATTCCTTCCCTGATATTGGTCCTCGATACTGAGGGAACATGTATGGAATATGAAATATGGCAGCGTTTCCAGGGAACAGTGCACCCGCTCATTCACTCACTAGTTCATTTGCTCAGTGAATATTTATGGAGGTTCCCCATTATGCCAGGCCCGCCCCGTACTTGGTGCAGAGGATACAAGAGAGGAAAACACGGCCCCTGCCCTCAGGGGGTCCCAAGAATGTAGCAGGAGAACAAAACCAGAAAATCATCCTACAGCATGCTCAGCACAAGGACCTGACCTTGCCCTTGGGCTCCAAGAGCCAACAGCAAGAGAGGGTGCTGGGGCTACCTCCGGCCCCCACTGGAGGGGTAAGAGCAGGGCACCAGACACGGAGGGACCTGGGAGTGACCACAGAGCCAGGCAGGTGAGTGGAGGGAGGGGTCAAGGTTGCTGTGGTTCTGGATCCTGGATTTAGAGGGCAAGTGCAGAGGCCTCAGGGGACTGGAGATGAGTCAGTGTTAGGGACAGCGAGTTTGAACACATCCCACCAGAGAAGGTCTGGTTTCCTTGAGGGCCTAGCTTATTTATGAGTCTTTGTGCTGAGGATGTAAGGGGTTCTCATAAAATGCTGGATTCACAAATAAATGTGTGTATATGCAAGGAACCCACGTGCAAATGCTTCTCCTGTGGGCTGCCACTCTGAGGAAGTCTAGTGTCAGCCCATTTCAGAGAGGAGCAAACCCTTCAAAAGGCTTGTGGGGTAAGAGAGGAGCAAGGACAAGCTCAAAGATAAAAACAACTAAAAATATAACAGGCAGGTGACACAAAAGCACCATCAATCGTCGGGAAATGCAAAGTAAGCCCTAATGAGACACCACGCCAGAGTGGTCATGAATTCCCTAGGATTGTTGGAACCCAAAGAGACGGCAGCAATAAGTACTGGAGAAGACATGAGTGAAGCAATGACCCATGGGCTTCTGGTGGTGACGTCTAGCGGCGCAGCCCCTGGGGAAAACAATTTGGCTGTTCCTTATAAACACAACACTTCTGGTATGCCTCAGCAAGCCTCTCCTAGATTTCTACCCAACAGAAATGAAAATGTGTTCAATAAAAAAATCCATAAATGTTCACAATGGCATGGCCAAAGTGGAGGGCAGCCCAAAGGTCCATCAATGAGTGAATGGGTGAGCACGCTGTGGCCTCTCCATGACATGTGGCATCAATCAGCGACACAAAGGGAGACATGTGATACCTCCTAAACCACGAGGAACCTCAAAGACACCATGCAAAGGAAGTAAGCCAGACCCAGAAGACCTGACCCTGAAGGGCCCTCTGATACGAACTTTCCTAAAAAGGTAGATGGTGAGCAGATGATGCCGATGGATCCTGGGGGAGGCAGTGTCCAGGCTGCGTGGCAGCAGGGTTCAGGGGCCGCACAGCCAGAAACATTTCCTAAAACTCATCAAAATGAATATGTTCCATGGTTAGATTCTAATATAAGTTTTTCCTCAATGAAACTGTTATTTAAACACACAAAGGCAGAGAGAACAGTGAGGTTCAGACCAGCATCCTAAGGGCTGGCCTCTGTACAGAACCCTGCAGACGAGGTGAGATGTCAGCAGGTTGAGACGGCAGACAGGAGGTACGGGCAAGGAAGGAAACACGGGCTGCTCTTGGAAGTGAGAGGGTGCCAGGCACATAGGAGTGATGTCTAGGCCTCTTTTTGCTGGACATTTGAATGGAGAAAAGTAGAGAAAAGTTTAAAAAAATGGTTGTGGCTGGACCAGATTCCAGAAGCTGAGACTGGTCAAGCGGATGCATTTATGATGTCATCTGGCAGACAGTGGGGAGCCAGCAATCATTCCAGAGGAGGGGAAAGACAAATGGGACAGCAGCCAGGCTTGTGTGCTGCAAGGGCCAGTGGCCAGGGCAGAGCACTCGCTAAAAGGCTCGCAGACCTGGAGGTGGTGAGTACAGCCAAATGGGCATGGCTCACCTGTGTCCATGATGCAAAGGAACAGAGAGGCTCATTGTACCAGATGGAAAAGAAAATAACAGGAGACATCACTTATTTAGTGATTTCTACAATCTGGGCCCTAGTTTAAAGAATTGCTGCTCTGGAGGGAAGAGCCTGCCATGTACAGAATGAGCCAAATGGATTGATGATCATCTTTAGGTTTGCTGCAAAGGAAAGGAATAGAGATTAGGGGAGTTACAAAATGCTGGTCTAAGGTGCCTTACGAGAAGCAGGGGCAGGGACATGTGTTCTAAATAAGAGACTTCCAGGGTGGAGGGACGATGAGTGAGACAAATGACAAAGACAAGCGTACAGGGCTCTCTGGCCCAGGAAGGCAGGAGGGCCTGGTGCGGCTGCTAGTCTAGGCGGAGGCCACCACTCCTTTCTTTGTTCTTTTTAGTAGTGCTGTGGATCAAGCCCAGGGCCCCCCCACACACCAGCAAGTGCTCTACCACTGAGCTGCACCCTGCTGCTTCCATAAATCTACCCAACACACACTAGGCACAAAGACAGGCCCAAAGAGGTAGAAGATCCTTGCACTGGGGCTGCTTCTTGGGATCAGTCCTCCCCTGGCTACAGTTAAAACAATATGCACAGCCTTCTGTTCTGGGTCCAGGAAAAAGGACTGTGGGGAATTGTCATTCAATGTCCCCAAGGCTGGCTTACCCCAGGCCATTGAAAAGCAGAGAGCCATTCTGCTTCCTGAAAGCTGAATGCAGTTGTTTGGGGAAAACATATAGTTGTTTATCAACACTTTTAAAAATTAATAGCCAACACTTAAAGGCCAGGAAATTTCATATAAAGTAGGCAGGTTTTAGCTTCTCTTGAGCAATTGGGAATTCCATTCTTGCTGTGGCCCTACCCTGCATGGCACCAGTTGGTCAGAGCTGTAAGGCACTTGTCCTTGTTCAACATTAGTGGCCCTGGATTTGCTCTTCACTCATTCATTTGCTCCTTCATTCAGTGAGTATTTATTGAGCACCTAATAGGTGCCAGGTGCTGCTGTGGGACATGGAGACACAGCAAAGAGCAGCCTGGGGCTCATAGTCTCACAAGGAGAGCAAGACAATAAACAAAGTGGTCTGTAGTTCAGGGGACGTGCACCAAGAAAAATAAAGGAGATGGAAGAAGGTAGAGAAGTGCCCAGTATTCAGACAGATGATCAGGGCAGAGGAGCCTGTCTGGTCAGCTGACTCCTGAGCCAAACTTGATTAAAATGAGAGAACAAGCCCTCGGACAAGGGACAGCAAGTGAAATTGGGTCCCCCATGAGGGAGGAACAGAGAGAGAAATGAGCACAGGGCAGAGGGTTCCAGGCTCATGACAGTTGGGATTTTGTTCTGAGTGGGTTGAGGAGTGGTTGAGTGGGTTGGGGAGTGTGGTGAGCATACTCATTTGTGTGGTTGACTGGCCCCTACAAGCATCCAGATGTTTAAAGCAAGCTGGACAGAGGCTTACGGTTAAAGACGGGTTCTGTGTCTAGGGAGGGAACATAAACCAAACTCTGAGCAGGAATTTCCTGATCTGCAGAATATGATGTTTGTGCCGAAGAATGACCCCAAACTTAGCAGTGACCTTGAATTAACTGCTATCTATGGACAGTCCACACACAGGGAAGCCACTCAGAAAAGCAGAACCCTGGGCCTAGACTCTATCCTGCCAGGTGAGAAGGTTCCCAGAGGCCATGTATCTAGAAGCTTCCATCTGGTTCCCTTACAGAAAGGTCCTCTCACCTCTTTCTTTACCAGTAATGTCACACTCCGCTGACATACACAACGCCTTAGGCAAATCCTAGGATGACTTTATTTTGGCGACTTGAGTTAGTGCCCATAATCTCCCAACTCAGACAGGAAAAACCCAATCCTTCTCTCCAAAACAAAGCGACAAGCAGCCCTGATGTTCAACATGAACCCCGTGCCCAGACGGCGAAGAGCGGGCGACATTGGATACGCGGAAAGCATCTACTCACAATCAGAACGTGATCCCGGCCCATGGTGATGACCGTCCGGTTCACCGTGCGAAGCAGCTGGACCATGATCTCTTGGATGTGGTGGTGGGTGAAGGCCTGCAACAGAGACATCTGTGTGACAACCAGGCACGGTGCCCTCGCAGCCCTTCAAAGACCCCGGCAAGGCTGGGTGGACATGGTGATCCTCAACAGCACTGCCACTGCCAACACCAGCCTATCCCCTCCCGATCACCGTTTGTCATCGTCACATCTCTACCCCACTGACACGGGCATGGTGCCCCAGGAGCTCCAAGAGTCGCCTTGAGTAGTTAGTGAAGGGGAGCTTACTTAGGCTTGAGAATCAGGACTTTGCAAGTACTAGCGGTGCGGCCCTGGCTGGGTTAGTAACTTCTCTAAACCTTGGCTTGACCTAACCTGGAATAAGGAGGGAATTCGGCCCAGAGAATTGGTTGCTCTGCACTGGAGAAGCTGAGGGACCAACAGAAGGAAGCCACTGCCACCCTAGGCTGCAGGGACTAACAGGAGGCAGTGTTCCTGGAGACCAGGGTGGGGTGGTGAGGTGGGCACTGGGACCACTGGGGGCACTCATGCAGCTGAAGTCACACCACCCATGTTGGGGTGGAAATCTGTGGTGCAGGGGTGTAACATACACAGGGTTCCACCCACTTCAAGTGCAGGCCCCTGAGCTTTCTGTAGGACTTGCTGGCACTGGAGATTTTGCTGTGGTAAACAAGGTTTGCATGCACATTCATCCACACCCTCAGACTGCATCACCAGCACCACCCCTAGACAGCTTCACCCCTGCATTCCAGTGAGGGTGAACATGACCATGTGGGAAAGCCTGGAACTTTAGGTTCAGAAGCACCTGGTCTGACTTTCAATGCTGTGCAGCCTCACTTAGCATTTAACCCTCCTGAGCCTTGACTTCCTCATCAACAAAGCATGGAGCTTGTCCTGAGGCCCGTGTGAACATAAAAGTGACATATGCAATTCTGAAAAGACACACGTGCCCAGTTCCCCTGAAGGAGATTCTGTAGATCTAAAATAGAGATCATGCATTAGCAATTTCTGAATTTTAGGGACTTCATTCTGATAGCTGAGCACCATGGGCACAGGCCCTGGGAAGCTCTGGAGATGGAGGCTTGAGTTTGGGGAAGGCTCTGTCTCCAGGAACCAGCCAGAGCCTGACCTAAAGAAGGTGCTCAGTCAATGGTAGTGCCATGGCTCCTCCATGGGCAGCCTCTGCTGCGTCCAACCCCGCTGAACTTTTGTCTCTTCTGAACCAATGGAAGGAAACAGATTCGCATTTGGAAGAGGATGAGAAGAAGAAAGATGGGCTAATTACTTAAAATGTCCTCACCTCCCAACATCTAGAGATGAATCACCTGAGCTTGCTTTCTCTTTCCGCATCAAATTCATTTCTCTGGCACTTTGGGGAATCCTCCATTTTCCAGCCCATGGATCCACCAGCAAAGCTCTGCCAATAGCTTCTGCCAGAGCACACACATATTTTACCGCAGGAGTTCTTGAGCTCCATCAGCCCAGCAAGACCTCAGTCCTTCTCCTGCCTTGATTCCCACCACCCAGGTCTTTCCATTCCTGAGGCTCAGGGTGGGGAGGGATAGCATGTTTCTGCACTTCTTGGCTAAAGGCAAACCCCCCTCTAGACTTCCTTCTTTATTTGTTTAAGCCTTTCGATGAGTTATAATATTCTCTTTCTTGAATTATATAAATACGATGCTCATGGTTATAATAGCAAAAGGTGGCATTCATGAGTTCTTGCTGAATTCCTGGCACTCTGATAAGCACGTTACCTGTTTTCACATCAAAATAAACAGTATTGTGATTTCTATTACTTAAATGAGGAAACAGAAGCCCAGAGGGGTTAAGTAACTTGCCCATGGTCACCCAGAAAGGAAGTCCAGGAAGAAGGATTCAAATCCAGCAGTCTAGCTCCAGAGTCCGTTCCCTTCCCAAACTCACCCAGGCAGACTGGAACACGATCACACATCTCTGGTTGTTACTTTGGGGCTTCATTAGCCTCCTTCCATCTGTCAAGATGGATGGACCCTGTCTTCAACTGGGCCAACTTCTAATTCCTTCAGTGACTTCTGATCTTTTCCCTCTTTTTCAGAAAGCCTTCAGTGCCATGTATTCATTACTCCTTTATCTTTCCTATTCTCCCTTTGCAATTTCATCAAATTTATATAATGGCTTCCATTTGATGCAATTTTTTTTTCCCAGGATTACATCTCTTCCCTTACCAAAAGAGATATTAAAACCCCCCTTTTCCTCTTGAACTCCTGCTCCTTGCTACTTTTAAATTGCCACTTCTTCTTAGTCCAAAGAGGAGCAATTAAACTAGCTCAGGAAATTTGGTACTTAAAAGTGGGAAAGCAACCATTTCAATTCATCTCACTCTGAAAGCTTCCAATATAGGAGGAGTGTTAGCCACGTGTTCTGAGATCAGACAGATGTGAATTCAAATCCCAACTCTTCTCATTTGAGCTGGGTGACCTTGGGCAAATTGCTTTTCTTCTCTGAGTTTCATTTTCTGCGTTTATAAAACGTGGGCAACACTAGAAACCTCAAAGGTTACTGGTTTACAGAATAGAAGGTGATGCAGAGAAAGTCCCCAAGACCAAGAGCCAGGGCACAGTGAGCCTCAGGAAGGACCGTCACTCCTCTGGTTGGCATCAGCATCCTGGCTGGGCCTGCAGATCCCCAACATGTAGCAGAAAGTGCAGCACAAGGCGAGGCGTTCAATAAACTGTGGGTGATATGAAGATGTCACCCAAAGAATGTATAGCATATATGCAAATGGAAAACTTTCAAGATGATAAACCTGCGCCCAGCAGGAAAAGTGCAGTCACAAATCACCCACTGTTAATTGCACCAGTGAGAGGCAAGTGGAGGAAACTCCTGGGAAGTGTCCTCAGGGCCCCAACTAAACGGTGGCTTGTAATTGAAATGACAAAATCAGTCTTTGCGTTATGGCCGCAGCAAAGGAATTAATCCACCCAACCTAAACAGGCTGCAAATTGCAGCAATTTTTTTCTTTTAATAATTGTAGGCTATGGTCTCTGGAAGGGGATCTCAGGCTCATGCCTGAGCCCCGTCCACAGGTACCACAGCAGGAGAGCTGGCTGTGGGCGGGTGGGGAGCTGGGATGGGGGGAGCCAGCCCCAGTGTCTTCTTGGCACCCTAAGCCATGGAATTTTCTAGAATAAAATTCAAAACTCCTGATTATTTATATTTTCAGAATAACAATCGACAATGCCAGGGATGGGATGATTTTAAGTACAATATAGGATTTCAAAACACTGAATCAAATTATATGAAAGGCATGTCCTTTGCTCTTATTTTTTTGCCACCCTTCTGATGACATGGGTAGAAAAATCTCCATTTGGTGTGGACATGTCTCTAAGGCCTCTTTAGTTCAGGCAAAATCCCCTTTGGGGAGATGAGGTGCTGGGGTTGGAACCCAGGACCTCATACAAAAAGCCCCCTCCCCCCCTTTTTTTAACAGAGAGGGAGGCCCTCATATGGGAGCAGACAATGGGCAAACCACATTTAGTTAGAGCCTAGTAACAATGATTTGTTTTCACTGTGTTCATTTTTTAAGTTATTTATGCTTTTGACAAGTATGCAGTAAAAAGATCCAAAACTTGGAAATAAAGCAAAATGAGGACTTCATGACATTTTAATGGAATGTTTCTGATAGACCCCACGGAGGAACCTCTTGCTAACCATCCACAACTGGTTAGAAACCAGAAATTTTATAAAAGGTTAGCTTATAGCAAAATAACAAAGTTTTATGTTTGCTTGCTGGCTTGCCAAAGGCTGTCATATTATTGCTCAGTATCCACTTTACCTTGGACCTAATGACAATTATGCACAAGTATCTTCACTCCCACGAAAAATGAAGGCACTCAAACACTTTTAACCAGCTCATTTGCTGTCCCGACGGTTCCCGAGCTTGTTAAATTAAACTTGGACGTGGGTCAGTATCCAAATGTGTGAGATGGTATTTTTAACAATTTAGGGAGTCAATTTTTGTACGAGTAATGCTGACTATATACAAGCAATGATATAAAATTTTGTTTAACTTTATGAAAGTGGTAATATATATACAGTTTTTAAAATGTATTCTCTGAGGTTCAGTTAAAACAAACAAACAACAACAAATAAAACCCAGCAGTCTCAGATGCCCTCCTCCCCAGAGGAACTTCTTTACATATTTCATAGTCATGGCAGGTATATCTTGATTTTAGGAACATGTCACCAATGCTTGTACTACTCCATTTCAAAACTTTTGTTTGATTTAGTGCTGTTATCTATCAACCATAAAAGACAAGCAGTTCAGCTGGGAGCAGTGGCACACACCTGCAATCTCAACAGTCAGGAGGCTGGGGCAGAAGGATCACAAGTTCAAAACCAGCCTCAGCAACTTAGCAAGGTCCTAAGCAACTCAGTGAGACCCTGTCTCTAAATTAAATACAAAATAGGGCTGGGGATGTGGCTCAGTGGTTGAGTGCCCTTGGGTTTAATCCCTGGTAGTGAAAAAAAAAAAAAAGAAGCATTTCGCTTCTCCCGACCCTCATCAAGCATACCCACCCATCCCATAGAGTTATAGTATAATCTTGGTTTGATTAACACTTGGGTATTTATAAGAGTTTGATTATGTAGATGCTATTCTCATGCAATGGTAAAGTATGAGGAATCCCCACCTCCTAAACAACTTTACTCTCACCCACAAAAAAAAGGAATTGAAAAAACTCTGAAACCCTTTTAGTTCTCCTGTGCTCTTTTGCATGATTCCCCATTGCCTCTTCTCCTAATCTTCAAAGTTCCTTCTGCCTATTTTTAAGTCTTCTTCCTCCAAGAACCTGGTTCCTCCTGGTGGCTCTTCTCTTGTTTGCTCTGAGCTCCCTCTGCCTCCTGTGAGCGCTGCCCCGGCCCTTCTTCTGTGAGGCTGTGTTCTCTCTGCAGTGTGGGTGACGTGACAGCTGACTGCCCACTCAGCCTGGTTGTCTGTGACCTTCCCTGCAGGGTGATCTGGCTGGGACAGTTAGCTAGAGAGACTCAAATACCAATATATGGCAAGTCTTTCTTCTTGAGCTGGTTGGATTCCACAGACAAGAATTCTCCTATTCCCTGCCCAGAGGCCAAGTCCTGGCTGCCAGCATTCGGGGGTGGAGTGGAAGGGCTGGGTTGGAGGTTTAGTCTCCAGAATCATCCTAGGAATGGAACCTGGCTCTGAGTTATGGAATCCCTGCTCTTGGTGGTGTCCGGTGTCTCCAAGTCCAGACTCCCTCTTTTTATCTGTTACATAGAATAAACCTCCCAAAACTCAGCTGCAGGCACTTAGACTGCTTCTAAGTCCCAAGTTTTTAATTCTGCAAACATAGTAATTGTTTCAGTTACCATTAACCGGGGTTCCATATCGGGACAATGGGACAAAACAGGTTGGCTGACTGACTTCGAGTTCTCTTCTGTATTGATCTCCCCTTCTTCACCTTCACCTGCACGGGAACTGGATCCTACTCCTTCTGGAATTTTCTGGGGACTCTGCTTTAGATTGAATGGGTTCTCAGCAATTTCCAATGCTGGATCACAAATTGCTTTTCTTAGATCTACTAAGTAATTTAGTAATTTTCACATGATTTTTAAATGTCTTTTAAAAACTAACCCTTTACTTCTTTTTTCTAGTAGGTTTTCAAGAAGGAGCAAAATATGTGACTATACATACCATCTTTATGGGAAATTCTACCTCAAGTTTTTGTGTTTAAATATCTATAAGTTTATTTGATTTAAAGTATCAAAATCATGTGACAATGACAAATAATATAAAAAGTGATTGCGTTATACAAACGCCTATGGTTTTGAAAAGAGTATTTGTGCAACTCCTGCTTTATGGAAAGAAAAACTAGTTTGGGGAAAGGGTTTACACAAGGTCAGGTGACCAGTGACATGTGACAGGTAATGTCATCAGAGCTAGAATAAAAACCCAGTTCTGCTGAGTGGGCTGGGGATGGCTCTGCCCTCACTCCAGCATGCAGGCCACCAAGGCCCTGGGCTCATGCCCAGGAGAAGCCACCTCCTCCACCTACTTTTTCACTGGGCCTTTTCCACCCTAAGATGAAGGTCATAAGGTCACATCTACAGCACTATACCCAAAGGCCTATTTTATTTAACGAAAAGAGAAATCATGCATATTCTGACCATGAACATGGCTGTGATCCACAGTCACTGCTCTGTTTGTGTTCCACACAAGAGGTGTTTTCAATTTCTTATCTTGAAGGCACTGCAAACACTTACCTAGAAAGAAAATATGTAACTGCGAAAAGATAGCAGTACTATCATCTAAAGCAGTTGCACTCTCTTCCTTTGGCCCCTAGAGATAATGTGATTTTTCATGAGTTCTGAGTTTAGTGTCTGGCTCCTTCCCTCCTGTTTGAACTAGTTTCTGTCCTGAAAGACCTCACTGGACCAGCTGTGATCCTCTGCAAGTTGCAGAGTTGGCCAAGGTCACTCAGTGCAGTGGGAGTCAGGGATCGAAGAGGTCAGGCAGGGGAGTACCACACCCCACCTTTCTGGCTCTCCTCCTCACCATTCCCCAGGCAGGACACAGGCTGTGCCTGAACTTGACCAGCCTGGCTTCACACCAGCCGTCCATGGGAGAAGAGAGCTGGAGCAGTTGGCAAAAGACAGGATAAAAGGAAAAGAAGACATGGGTTCTGATTCTGCCCCTGCTGCACCTGACAAAGTTAGAGGTCTTACTGTGTGCTCCCTTCTCCATCTCTCTCTCTCCTGCCACTGACAACCCAGGATTTCTTCTTCCTGTGTGCTGAACACTGGTATCTTGTGATCCCATTTAACTTTTGATAAAACCCTCTGAAGCCCTGGGTACGGAACAGGAAGACTGGAGTGGTTTAGGGTAATAACTTGCCCAGGAATGATCCACTCACAGGAGGCCAAGCTGGAACCCAGTCCAGGCTTCCTGGCTACAGCCCAGGCTTGCCATGGCCACTACTTCCAGGTCTAGGGTCACAGACAACCTCCAGGTCTAGAATGTGGCCATACTTTACAAATAGCAGATCATTCTGAAAATCTTCCCAAAGAACATCATAAGACACACATTTCTGTTCTGAGCTGTTTATAGCAGTATTGTACTATTTATAATGTCTATATGTAGCAAGCCAGATAAATGTCCTCAAATCAGGAATCCCATCATACACCTGATGGTTGATCCATAAAATGGAGTAGAGGAAAGGGAGACAGAGCTTGACTTGGAAAGGGATCCTTAATGTAATCAGTAAGAGACCTCAGTGCACTGTTTATAATATAATCCCATTTATTTTGGTAGATATTTTTCTCTATACAAAAAGTCTGAGGAAATGTCTGTCCAACCACTAACAGTGATATCACTGAGCCCAGGGGGTGGGAAAGGAGAGGGAGAGATTGGTGTTAGAGCAATAATTTTACTTTCTATGGTTTGTTGGGAATTTTCACAACTATTGTGCATGATAAAAGCAATAGAACTATTCTCTGATTAGAAAGTAATGAAAGTCTGTCTGCAACAAGAAGGAACCTTGTTCACCAGAGACTTTATGGATATGTCCCAGGGCCTATAGCCATATGCCTGGGAGGGGGGTTGAATTCTAGGGACGTGGCTGTCCACTCAATGTCCTGAGGGCCCCCCCCCACGCTGGGGCTATAGACATAACCTGGTGCTCACAAGCTGGATGGCTGTTGTCAGTGTTATTAAACTGACAGAAGAGAACTACAAAGTAAATGAGTTAACATTTTTTAAAAGGCACAACTATGTAATTTTTATTCCATTTACCAAATGCTTTTAACTTCCATTTCCTGGCAGATGAAAAAAAATGTTCTTAAATCAACCATAAAAAAAAAGAAACATAACAAAACCTCTCACGTTCAACAATAACACAAATCTCATATGCTTAGAGCAAAACATTGTTTTTATTCAGATCTGTATGTTGCTTTGTGAGGACTTTCATTAAAATACACTGGGAACTCCAACCTGCAGCCTAAAGTAAAAAGAATTACAGCTCCCAAAGTCTGTAAGCCCAACATCTTAATGCTGATAGATGAAGAGTGATGGGGGCTACTCAGGAAGGTGTACCTGGGAGATGCTTCACTTGGGGTTTTTTCCTTTGAAACAAACCATTTATGGGAATTGCATATCAAGATACATATAAAGAACACAACCAACATTTGCTAAATTAAGCAAATATGCTTACCATGTTCGAGGCAACATGTCATGAATTTAATATTTTTTATCACAATATATCTGATGAAAACCCTGGGGATAAGCATGACCCTATTGTAAGGCCCTCTGGACCCTGATTTCCTCCTGAGCTCCCTTCTCCATCTCTCTCTCTCCTGCCACTGACAACCCAGGATTTCTTCTTCCTGTATTTCCTTTTGCTTTGCGTCTGTTTTGTCATCTTATGTGCAATAAGATCCATCCTAATGAATGTCATCCTTGGATATTTACTGAGCACATTATACATTCCAGGCACTCTGAGTGCATGAACCATCTCATTGAATTCTTCAGTTTTGCAGATGTGAAGCACTGGGGCTTCCCACATTGCAAATGAGGGAATTCAGAGGTGACATGGCTTGTCCAGAGTCATAGATAGCACTGTAGGTGACAGAGCTGGATGGGACTCCATATCATCTTGGTGGTAAGGTTCTTGCATTGGGTACTAACTTTTTATAGCAATAATTTATTATTGCTAGATATTGTACAGGATAAAGGCAATAGAACTATTAAAATATTCAAATATAAGAAGGGAGGTAAGAGTCCATGAATCAGGAGTATCATAAAATGATGGTTTAGTCACACCCTGGAATAGAAGGTGGTGGGTATGTTTGCCCAGGTCCCTGCAACTCCAGGCTCCTTCTCAGGAAAAATGGGTTCATCCACTTTAGAATCTTAAACTGTTCCGCTCACCCCTGTTTCTTAGAGCTCGTTGGACAAAGAGGCAGGCTCTAGACAGTCCTGCTTTCGAAGGCCCATCTCACATCATATGTCAATGATGTGGAAAAGAAAAGTTCCTCACCAATAAATGTAATCCAATTGCCTAGAAGGTGGCTGTAGCTGACTAGCTGATACACTGTTCATTCTGCAAATACTTAAGCAGCTGTTAATTTCAGTTCTGCATTTTTTCCTATTTTGGCATCAGCTAATCATATGAAGCTAAAATACCCATAGGCTGTCTTGGTTCTGTATCTAAACTGTACTAAAATGTACCTGTCAAACCATCTGGTGCAAAGGGCACCAAATGAGCAAGTGGCCCTGCAGCACCAGACTCCTTGAGGCTTTTACTGCAGAAATGGGAGTCTGTGAGCTATTTGTAGCATTAAAAAAAAAAAAAAACTTAACAAAAACTGGACACTTACTTCTTGTTAGTATTACTGCAGGGGCAAGTTAAAATGCCAAGAGTCCTTCTTTGCATGAGAACAAAGTAAAATTTAGGTCGGCAACGTGTTTAACTCCACTGGTCAGGAAATTCTGAAAACTTTCAGAAAATTCTGGTGCTTACATAGAATTAATCTTTGTTAATGAGTGAGCAGATTTCTTAATGTTTAACACCTGCTGCTTGTTTGGGAGACAGCAGATTTTAAAACATGCATTTGCTGGGCGCAGTGGCACATGCCTGTCATCCCAGTGACTGGGGAGGCTGAGGCAGGAGGATCTCAAATTCAAATCCAGCCTCAGTAAAAGCAAGGCAGAGAACAACTCAGTGAGACCCTGTCTCTAAATAAAACACAAACCAGGGCTGGGGATGTGGCTCAGTGGTTGAGTACCCCTGAGTTCAATCCCTGGTACCAAAAAAAAAAAGAAAAGAAGAACTTGAATTCATGGACAGAGAGTAAGAAAAGGACTACCTGGTGGTGAAGTCCCTGGGCACCATTTATCTAGGAAGCCATCTAAGATATGGCTTCCGGGCCCTCTGGACCCTGAAATCCTCCTGAGCTCCCTTCTCCATCTCTCTCTCCTGCCACTGACAACCCAGGGTATCTTCTTCCTGTATTTCCTTTTGCTTTGTGTCTGTTTTGTCATCAGACTTCATCTATAATCCCAGGATGACTTCAGTCATAGGCAGGGTAGGTATCTGCGGGGACCAGCATGATTTTTCCCACCCCACACATACCTGTAGCTCATTACCATTACTTGCATTTCCATTGACAGGACCTCATTCTTTAACTTAGTCTAACTCTCTCCCATTAAAATGGAGTCTTGAGTGAGATCCAGGATTGGACTATAAGCTCCTCGAAGGCAGGAGGCTACAATGCACACTGTCCCACCTGTCCCCCTCACACTCCTGAGCAACACCAGTGAGCTCCCAGAAGACAGGGATTAACTCTGCCTCACTATTGTGGCTTCAACACCCAGCAAAAGAAGCCGACACAGAATCAAGCATCACCATGATCTCATCAAGTGAATGTCGACTCTAGACGTTAGTTAGCTGAGAAAGCTAATAGGAGGTGAAGAGTAACCTGGGAAGTGTTCTTAGGTGAGGAAACAGGATGGAGACTCTGGAAGCTTGTGAGCATGGATTTCCTCAACTGCACTGGGACACAGCTTGACCTCACAACAGAACGAGGGGTTCTTATGGAAAAAGAGTAGCCAAAAATGTATAGGATCTCCTGCTCTCCTTCCTACAGTGATGTAGCCCTAATCATCCCTCCACCCTCCAGGGGACAGGGACATCAGATGGCTCACTCAACAACTGATAAGGTTTCCTCAGCAGGATCTTCCCAAATCAAAACTCCACTGTCCCCATGCTTTAACATGGACTCCTCCTGCAAATTCCTTCCAATTTGGGCTGACATAAAACCAAGCTTGGGGACATGAAACGTCCCAGTGTCTGTACCTCAGCCGGGATTCAGCTGTTTCCATTAACTCATCCACCTAGGGGCTGATTATGCCAGAAACTTTAGAAAAGTCACCAGCAATAAGGGGTTTTAGAATCTCACCCTTGGACTTCTTTTCCTTTGACAGGAAGGGATGGAAGAGGTATGTCAATCTCAAGTTCAAGAGACTTGGCCAGAAAAAGCCTCCAAGTCTGAAGAATAAATGTGTATCCTTTGATCCAGGTGTGCAGCCACCCACACATGCTGCTCTTTCACTTTTGACTGGATAGAATCAAAGCCCTCCCCAGAAAGCAGTCTCTATTAAGAACAAGCCACAGAGGAGCTGTGTCCCTATCCATAGTCCTGAAAATTTGCTGAACACTCTTTTCTTTTCATTATGAGATGTTCTCCCTCCCAACCCCCGTCTCTCTCTCTCTCTCTCTCTCTCTCTCTCTCTCTCTCTCTCTCTCTCTCTCTCTGTTTGTATTTCTTTCTTTGAAGGGTGTCATTGAACCCAGGGGTGCTCTACCACTGAGCAACATTCCCAGCCCTTATTTTTTTATTTTGAGAGAGAGTCTCACTAAGTTTCCAGGCTGACCTTGAACCTGCCATCCTCCTGCCCCGGCCTCCTGAATCACTGGGATCACAGGTGTGTGCCATCAACATCTGATGTATGTTTCCATTTTAATGCTCAAATATCATACATGATTTTTTTCACTATTTTCTAATTGTAACCTGTGATTTCAACATATTTTAAAAGTTCTATCAGATTTTTAATACCACCATCCTCAGCCAATTCTTTCTGGAAAGTTTAGGCTGTGAGCTCCCACTTCCTCCTCTTTCTCTGACCAACCTATACATCTCCACTAACTGTGCAAGTGGTAAATGTAGTTTATTTTTCTTCATTTATTTTGAATTTCCCATTTGATCTATGGTTTCTGGGCCATTTCCAGATGAAAAGAAGATAGCCACCCCATTTCCCAGTCTCCACAATATCTTCATGGACTCACTTTAATCCATGGTTCTCATCCTTGCGTGGCCAGGTGGTGAGCTGGGCAGCCGTTCCTACCATGTCTGGCCACTTTGATTCTCTGCCAGCACACCCAGCCTAACTAGTTAGTGTAATCAGTTCATCTTGAACCAAATCCACACGTTCATTCTGGGCACACATTAAGGGTTTCTTTGAGATGAGGCTGTAGCATCTGAAAGTTGCCATCCACTCCCAGTTCTGAGATCCAGGGGGAATTTGGATCCTTGGGGGCTGCCTATACTGCAGGCTTCTGTTCCTCCCCAAGCCCCTCCCTTCCAACAATGAGGTGGCCCAGAAACTATTTAGTATAATTCAATACCTCAGGAAATATTCTCTGAGCACTTACTTCAACCATCTACATGATTGCATTTTTAGAGTGAACTGGGGATTTTCTAAGTATATAAATACATTCATGTCCAGGGTCCACTGCAGATCAAATCTAAATCTGAGTGTGATCCCTAAGGATTGCTTTTTTTTTTTTTCTTTTGAACACTCTCCAAATAAATTCTGATCTGCAGCCAGAGTGGACTCACTGTGTTCCATGCTCTGTTCTGGGGCACTCGGGAATCGTAAGAGGCTACCATGAGTTAGCAATGCATGCTTAGAGAAGAACCACACAGGAAGAAAAGGGACACAGCAGAGTCATCTAGTGTGCTTCAGAAGCCATAGAAGGGCATGGACAACCTAATCCAGGGGAAGCCGGTAAGGGTTCTTACGAGAGCTGTCAGAAGCTGCAGGGAGAAACGTGCACCCAGGAGCTCTTGGCAGTGGGAGTTGAGGCCTTTTACAATGCCTTCCACATTAGGGTGCAGCCCAAGAGCACATGGCTAACCATTGTATCTTCCCTGACCACCTGTTCTCTCAGCTTGTGTCCAGATCAACCGATCCTGGATTCTGACCTGCTCCCCAGAACTCTGATTATCATCCTCCCACAGTCATGGCTGTGTGTGAAGCAGGACTCAT
Source organism: Spermophilus citellus (assembly GCF_964194105.1). Classification (NCBI taxonomy): domain Eukaryota; kingdom Metazoa; phylum Chordata; class Mammalia; order Rodentia; family Sciuridae; genus Spermophilus; species Spermophilus citellus. The sequence goes on from NC_138182.1 coordinate 124,533,564, forward strand.
TACAATGTCACCTGGCACTGAGGGCAGCTCCCTGGGGGAGCTTTGCCCTCTGGGTCTGGGGAGATTTTGCTTCTCCCTGATTCTAGCCCAACCAGTCTGGGGCAGCTTGTCCTCCCCAAAGAACAACCAGAAGTGAGATGATGAGAGTATGCTTTGCCTGTGCCTGAATGATCCTCCCCACTGGTTGCCTGACCATCTCCTATCTGCCAGTTAAAACCCACGACTCCACAACCCACCTTCAGGTAGCCTTTCCTGATTCCCCAACACTGGATCCCACCTCACCCCTGCAGAGTTGTGGCTTTTCTCTTTGATTCCCTTCAAAACCTCGTTCACATTTCTTGTAAAGAGGGGACCACATCTTTCCATCTTCAAGCTTCAAGCTGTAGCATCATGCTTGGCACTGAAAAAGCTTTAAGTATGTATATGAATACTGAAGACCTGAAGTGCAGGCACCAATGGCAGGTGGGTAGCTGGACTGACGGATGAAGCACATGACCTCGTTTCAATCTACTTCATATCTTAACAAATCAGAGATTGATGCAAAATAAGAACTATGCCAAGTTATCTAGTCTCAATCACCAAAAGTCGCCATGACTGCTCTGCTTTCTTCTCATGTGCACCACCTTCCTCTGTCACCTTCACCTTGTAGCCATGAGAGTGTGGCACTACAACTTGTCCTCCAGGAGAGATTTCAAGCAGATCAGTAACTTGACTTCAGGGGTACTGGGAATATAATCGCTATTCTTTTCCAACCTTCTTTGAATTATACCATTCTGTGCTCAGATATGATGTACCCTTCTGCTGCCCAAGCCTGACTCTTCATAGTGAACACTGGGCTTCCACAGAGGCTGGCTTCCGACTTGGCTCCTGGGCCATCTAGTGTCTCCCCCTGACTCCATTGTTACCTACTCACAATCACAGTGATGTTTATCAAACCAGAGAAGGCTATAAACAATAGCAGCCTTGCTGGCATTGGTACATTTCTGAACCCTCACAAAAATGCATAGGATAAATTATAGCATCAAACAAAATCAACTGTCTTTTTATCCATTTGATTACACCTTTAAATTATGCAGAGCATTCTTTAAAAACATCCATTATTCATTGTACAAGCATTACCAGAAACACAAATGAAATAATATAGCCATAAGCTCAGCATTTACAGCACATCTAACTTCTCATCCCTCCACGACACACTCAAGTCCTTTCGCACACAGAATCTCTTGGCGGGGTGCAGACACTGTGCTCGGCTTCCTCCAGTTAACATGCCAGAAGCATTTTTATTAACACACTTGATGGCCTAGAGACAGCTCCTTTCCACTTACCCTTTTATGTGGAGTCAGGGAAAGGTTCAGATTTAGGAGATTAAACTCAGACCCTGCCACTAGCTTGCTCTGTGGCCAGAGACTGCTGAACTCCCAAAGCCTGGATTTGCTCATCAGCAACATGGGGATGCTAACACCTACTCTCAGGATCATGGTAAAAAATCAGTTGACCCCTGTACATAACAAGTGGGCACAGTGTTCGGCTTCCAGTGAGCACTCACTAACAACTGACTCAAGGATAATGTTACATTAATATTTTTAAAACATGAGTTCAAATACAAAGCTTGCATAAGAGTTAAGATAAACAGAACTCCCCCTTCTGGTTCACTGACAAACACTGAGTGGTTCTCCTTCCTTGTCCACAGTATGGAAGAACTCTAAATAACTGTGGTCCCTCCTCACTCTTTGATAGACGTGTTTGAATGGCCTGCCCAGCACACATAGACTGTCAGAACTAGACCTGGAAATAAAACCCACCTGCTCCCAAAAGCTGCTACAAGGCCCTGATACCAACAACCAAGACAGCAGACCTTATCAATCAACCAATCAATCAAATACATTCTGAGGGCAAGAGGGAAGGAAAAAAAAAAAAAACAACACATTCAGTATCATGCTTAGTGACTTCAGAGTTATGATTAACAAAAGACCATGGAGACATAAACCGAGGCTTAGAGAGACCACTCAGTTTCTCCAAGATCACACAGCTGGTTTATGGTAACACTGGGATCCAAACACATGCCTACATGTCCCCGAAGTCCAAAATCTTCCTACTAGAATTGAACTCCATGCAAACCAACCAGGCACTCTGTTAGTATAGGGCAGTGCATAGGGCAGACACAGTTCTTGAGCTCCTGGGGCTTATTGTCTATGGAGAAAACAGACACTGCAAAGGCAAGCCAAGTGTGTCCAGTGCCACCTACAGCGAAATGCATTCAGTGCTGCAAACTGCACAGGGACCATGAGAAAACAGGGCCTCTAATCTCAGCTCCAAAGTTTAGTCACACTCTAGGTGAGGCATGCTCACATTGGCTGGCCTGAGAACATGACCACCCCTGGCAGATTACTTCCCTGGGAAAGTGCATGCTGAAGTCTAACCTGACGTCTCAACAGCTTGCAGCTTTGGGAGCCTCGCAGCTCTCCAGTCAGTACTTGCTTTTTATATAGCATCTTAATGCCAGGGTGGCAGATTTACCTTTCTCATTACGTTCTGCTGAGTATAAAAAATAAAATTAGCGTCAGCATGTCTTTCTAGAAAGCAGACTAATTGAAGATGGGAGGATCAATCAAACCACAGAGATTAATTATTGAGTGTCTGCTTGGAATTCAGCCCTGCACCCAGGTAGGCAGGAATATATGAGAAACCCAAGATCAGGTAAGCCCTGTGGGAATCTGCAGAGCAGACTCAGGACAGCCATGGAAGAGTGCTTTTAATACAGGAAAGCCTGGGCCAAATTTCCAAGAGACAGAGGTGGACCACATATCTGCAGAATGAGGCAGGTGGGTCAGAGACAAGAGAAATTGTCCCAGGCTTCAAAAGACAGCTGTGTTCAACTATTCAGAGCAAACTTCACCACGGCAGTGGTCTGAGTGTCAATCATGCCAGAAGCACGTGATAAGGTGAGCCTGGAAATAATGAATAGGCCACTGAGGGCAAGGACTAGAGGGGGAGGGTGCTAGCAAGTAAGGTCTCCCTGGTGACTCTGAATAAGAGATTGGCTCCTCTTAATTACCTTTGCATTTCCATTGTCTAGAATGCTGCCTGGCAAGTACAAGGTGCTTAGTTAGCACTGAGTGAGCTGTTGGATAGAAAGACACTGCCTTAGATGAAAAGGGAAATAACCACAACCAGACTGGTCTTATCTCAGCATGCACCAGAAAAGTCTAAGAAACATGACAAGGAGAAAATGTAAGACTGCACATAATTAAGTGCTAAATTCAATGATGAAGCTCAAAGTTGTCAAAACGCAGCAGAGAAGAAGGATAAGGCCGAGCTAGAAGAAACTGGGGTGATTGTCTAATGAAAGGGAAGTAGGGATGGGCCTGTTCAGAAAGCTCTGGCTCTGGGGGGGGGGGGGTGTCATGATTTCAGTGTTTACCCAGGCCAGGCAGATAATGCGAAAGGGTGAATCCTACCTCCTAGAAAACACAAGGAAGTAGTGGGACTGTGGCTTTTGTCAAATATTTCTATGAGCAAAACAGAATATATCAGTGGGCCAGATTCAGATTGCAAACCACCATGTGGAGGCCTTTAAGACTTGCAGGAGGGAGTAAAAGGAATGCCTTCTAAAGAACACACCATACAAGGCAACCACAAAGAAAGAGGAAGGAGCACGCGGGCCCAGGGTGGTGTGAGAGTGGGGGGCCTCACCTCTCCGGGATGCAGCATGCCATCTGAGAACAGTGGGGAATATGATTGAAGAGAAAAGCTGTGCTGAGCTGGAATTCCAGGTAGAAGAAATGGTAATAGAGAGTCAAACACGAACTTAGCACACCAGGTTGCTCAGAGAAGCTATGCTGAAATTAAACTTTTGATTTTCCAATCTGGGTTGCTAAATCAATGGTATTTATCTCTAAGACAGAAGCAATCCAATAACAACTCAGAAAACATCCATTCTAGAACTCTTGGACTCTGCTGGAAGCTTCCGTGGTGCCCCCAGATTGCATATAGTAGCTGCAGTCCTACAGACAGCTCAAAAACACCCTCACAAACAGAGCGCCTCCTTCCTCGTTTAACACGTTGCACTTAAGGATTTACATCTACATCAGTTGAGCAAATCAAAGTTATAGTTCCCTCAGTAACTGTAACCTGAACCAAACATAGCTATATTTTTCTGCTGCTGAGCGGGCTTTTAACTCGTGCCTCACGACTGTGAAGATTTAGTGCAAACATTATGCAAAGAAGCAAGTAGCTGCTCAGTGAAGGTTCAGAGTGTACATGGCCGTTCAACTGTTGCTTTCGTGCAAGGTTTCTCTGCAGACAGAAGGCTTTCCCACTATGGGGGGATGCAAGGTGCCACACCCATTCCTGGGTCACAGTCCAGCTTGGTTATTGCAGGTGGTGGGGGTTAATGACAGGTACTCTGCAGAGCCGGCACTGGGAGTGGGTGAGGCATCAGCCTGGGATGCAAAATTAAAGGGGTTCTCTCCCCGAATTCTGTAATCAAGACACATAAAATGTAACAGAATATTATTATTTTTTAAATAAAAAAATGTAAAAAAATAATGCAAAAATTTCACAAGGAGGAAAATATCAAAATATTGATTATTTTTAAAATATTACATCCCATTTTTTTTTTGATTACTGAATTTTTGAGGCCTGCTTACAGTTTGCCCTCATCCCCAGGCAAGTGCCGTGTTGTATCAACCCTGTCCTATCCATGCTGGGTAAACAAGAGGGTGTGGAGAGGACACCATTAGGATGGCTGTAGGCAAATCTTTAAACTTTGGTTGTGACAGATGAAGGAACATTGAATAGCTCTTCAAAAAATGTTTCAAGATGGTGAGATGGAACAAAATGTGGTGGATTATTCACTTTATTGTAGGGAAACTCTGGCCAACTGACACAGAAGCTGCCTTCTAATTTTCCAAGTGGATCTCCTGAGAATAAATGACCCAAAGACTATGTGGTAAGCAAAGTCAAAGACTTACCCACTCTCCAAGGCCAGCAAAGCAAAGGTGACTTGTAAGTCACACATGCTGGCCTAGGAATTGCTGTGTGGACAGCATCATCAAATGGCCCATGTGAAATGCTGCAGCCTGCCAGGTCTTTGAGAAGGGACCAGGACAGGGCCATATGCTCTTTCCATGGCCAGTCCCCAGCTTCATCCTGCGTAAGAGCACAGTGATGTTGGCCTAGTCCACCAACCACCTGACTGTTCACTTGGTAGGAAGCTCCACCAGCCTCCTAGTGGCTGGGGCAGTTTTTGCAAGTGGAATCCTCTGGGAAGGCTTGTCATCAATCTGTAGATTGTAATTGATAAACCAAAGAAAACCCTTTATCCATACACTGGGACAGGTGTACTAGTCACTGTCTGAATTCACTCTTTGTGAGTAATCATCATTTTTAAATGCTTTTAAAATATGCCTTCAAAAAAGTTTTCGTTTGGAAATAATATTAGACTTTCAGAAAAGTTGTGGAAATAGTTGAGTGCTCCTACGTTCCCTGTCATTTAATACAAACATGGCACAATGATCAAATCAGAGAATTCACACAGATACAAAACCACTAACTCAACTGCAGGCTTCACTCATTTTGCCGGCTATGCATCCAATACCCATTTTCCGGTCCATGAGCCAATTCAGGACCCCATACTGTTTCCCAGGTCCTCTCCAGTCTGTGTAGCACTTCAGTCTTTCACTCTTTATGACCTCAAATTTTGGAAATACTGGTCTGTTATTTTGTAATAATCCATAACCGGGGCTTGTTTACTATCTTATAAGATTGGGGGGGAAAATTTGGGGCAAAAGTCCCTGTCACAGCAGCGGTCTATCCTCCTCAGAGCAGACGTAGCAGGCACTTGATGCGGATATATTTCCCTTCTGCTGATCTTTTCTTCACTTGGGTGATGTCAGGCATATCATGGTATATTGGTTTTGGGGGTTTTATCTACAGTTTCTGGCTCAAAACTCCCTGGCCAAGGCAGGCCATAGAAACTAGAATCTCTTCTCCTGCCTTGTCTGATAGTAGATCTCAGACCCCCACTTCAGAAGGGGTCCTACCGTCTGCACTCAGGGAAGGCTATGAGCAATTACACCCATGCAGTGAAGTCTCCATAAAATCCCCTAAAAACAGGAGGATCCAGGGATCTTCCAGGTGGAGGTTCCCGGAGGGTGGCATGCCCAGGTAGGGCATGGAAGCACCATACCTCTCCTCCCCAACCTTGCCCTGTGGATCGCTCATCTGTAGCTCTGCAGATCTTTTACAACACACCAGTAAGCAGGTGATTCCAGAGCAGGGGTTGCAGGAATCCTGATTGTATACCAGCTGGTTAGAAGCACAGGTGAAGCCACCTGGGGCTTGCAACTGGCATCCAAAGTGGGGACAAGTGAGACTGAGCCCTTGCCCTGTGGGATCTGATTCTGTCTCCAGGTAGAGAGTGTCAGAAATGCCCTGAATGAAAGGATACCCAGCCGCTGTCCGCTGCAGGATGGACTGTTTACCTGGCATCAGAAGCGATCTGTGTTGTGAGAGCAGAGTGGGGGGAACTGAGTCAGAGCTTGTTTTGTTTTTAACTAACCACGCTTGTCAGGCATCTCCACAGCAAGTCACCATCTTTCCTGTGCATTGAGAAGCGGGCACCTGGCAAGGTACTCTGAGACTATGCTAACATCCTCTTTCTTATTGTACTTTTCCATTGGTTAAATATCCATTGATGGTTCTTCCTGGTAACAAAACATACCCTGGTGTTTACCTAACCAAAGTCAATCTTTAAGTCCCCTTTAAGCTCCCTGGCAAGCCAGCCTTTCCCCCATCTGTGGAACTAGACAGCTGGATCAGGCCCCGCACATCCATGGACCCTTCGCCTACTGCAGGGATCAGGGCTCCTTCTCACACTGGCCTGAAGAAGCCATTTCTAAGCAATCAGTGAGAGCAGCCATGAGCAATGAGCCAACTCCCCAGCCCGGCCCAGCCCAGGTGGTATTTAGTTTGACTTAAAATTGACACATCTGTGCAGCTTTTTGACCTGTCCCAGGAGACCCCATGGACCATAGCATATTCAGTCACTGGGGAGAAGAGAAGTGCCCAGGCAGCTCCTCTGGGCTTCTGGATTTTTCTTCTTCTGGGCAATGCCTTAGAGTTCTGGCAGTGGTGTGCAGGGTTACCTTTATCAATTGGCTCCCCAGGAAGAAAAAACAATAAAAGCTTCACTATATAATGTGTCCCCATTTTTGAGCTCTAAATACCCTCATGGTTGATTCCAGCACTCAGTAGAATTTCTGCCATTCAGACACAACAGGTGCAAGTAACCCCACACATGTGGATGAGCATAAAATGCAGTAAGATAATTAGAAAGTTTCTGAGTCCCTATTACCTTGATTTCAAGATGGTTTGCTTAATTATTGATTTAAATAAATTTTTAAATTTTAATTAACTTTAAGTTCACAAAACTCTGAAACATCTAACACATGATTCTCATGAGCCTGAGTTCTGGAACATGCCCCCTGAAAAGGTAGAATGATGCCTTTCTCCAGTCTCTCCAGGACCCCCACCCGGGGGCCAGAAGCCCTGCTGGGGAGGGCGTTACTCCAGCTGGCCACAGGCTCTGTTGCCTTTTGGCAGACCTGCCATGGAGCCCAAGGCCCCAAAGCATCTGGCTGCTGCCAGGGCTGGCTGAAGGTCACCTTCAGCGCAAATGGGGCTGCAGAGCCCTTGCTAGGTTCAGTACCCGTCTACTACGCTCCCGGGAAGCCACTGACCCTTTGCCAATTCTGGAAGAATTATAGGCATGTTTAGAAGCAGCACAGGGGGGAAGGGAAATAAGAGGGAAGAAGACAACCACACGTTTAGAGTTGGGCTACAGCCAGCCACTGGCTGACGTCCTCACAGTGCCACACCCCGATGCCCTAGAGAACCAGCACCCCACTCTACAGAGAGCGTAGGTGACTTCCCAGGATTCCACAGCTCCAGCCCACATGATAGGCACTCTCTAAACCTGTGGGTGATGATCCATGAATTTGTTCTGGCTGCGAAACTTGTACCAGGGAAATGTGCTGGTGAGACAGTAGAGTGGAAGGTGAAGTAGAAAACCCAGCGTGTGTGAGAAGCTGGTGGCCAGACTCCCCCAGGAATTCCTCCTGCAGGGACTCCTGAACTTCAGTGCCTTGCCACCCAGCCTCTCTGAGGCTCAGCCTCCTCGTTGGTAAAATGGGGAAAATAAAACCTATCTCCCCACATGGTGGCCAAGAACAAGCTACTGTGATGCCACTATCCCTGGGAAGGGCTCATCTAACACCAGGGAAGCCACAGGAAGAGAGAGGGGGTAAAAGCAAAAGGACACAGTAGAAGTAGGGGATTCTCAACTAGCTCAGCTTGAAGTCTGGAACAGCATTAGCTGCTCTTTGGAATGCACCACAGAAAAAAAAGAATGTCAGCAAGGCTTGTCTCCTGCCTTTATTTGAAATATAAGGGAATAGACAGGTTAGAAGAAATCCCTCTTGCTTTGCAGGGTGGTATTGATTCCTGGGATTCAATGGTAATGAAAGGGACCAGCAGCAAACACCCTTCCACCCTTTGTTGGGCAAGCTGCCCCCAGATCCTTAGAGACTCACAACTCAGGGTGGCCCAGGGAGGTGGACTTCAGAAGGCACTGCAGGTGGCTTCTTCCCACAGGGTAGGGCAGGGAGCAAGATACCCTGAAGTCCTCTGACTTCTGCTGAAATAGAGCCATCACCACCCACTGGGACCATAACAAAGCCCTAGATGCTGATGCCTTTTACTGTCAAGTCTGTCCCTCTTTGAAGGAGGAATGTGTGTAAGAGAGAGAGAGAGAGAGAGAGAGAGAGAGAGAGAGAGAGAGAGAGAGAGAGAGCGCCCTTGGGAGCATGTACATGTGCCCAGAACTACACATGCACATTCACATTAGACAAACCACCCACAGGGGTAGCCATGGGAGAGGAACATGGGGGTAAAAGGTAAGAAATTGTTAAATAAAAGTATAGAAGGCTTTTTTATTTTGACTGAGCTCCAGTACTGGGCCCAAACCAAATTGGAATTACCAGTGCTAAATGCCCTATTATCAGAAAATCCCCCAGCAGACCAATTTTTTCTAAAAACTGTAGATTCATGGAAACCCATTAGAAAGAGCTCAGTTAACCTGGTGCAGCATTATTTAAAAAAAAAAAACAACCAACTTCCTCTGATTTAACCCTCACAGGAATGGTGGCCTGATGGGATGGGCCCTCAACCAATCCACTTTCGTGCCTCATTCTGTTTGCTGGTTCCTACTCAAGCTACCTTACACGCCAACTGCTCTGAGCTCTCCAGATTTTTTGAACAGATGCTCCTCTATTCATTAATCACTAACAAAAGCCAATTAGATTACCAAAATCAACTTAATAAAATTTTGATTTGGGGCAAAATATACACAAAAAGCAAGCAAAGGCCTGCTTTCAGGAAGATGTGTCAGGAACTAAAGAAGGGGACTAATTCAACCCTCACCTCTTGACATCCAAAGAGTGCCAAAAAGAGGAAGCATTCCCTCCAGGCACCCAGAGCAGAAGCCCTGCTGTTTTTTTGTTTGTTTGTTTGTTTTTGGCAGGGTAAGGGGATTTCATTCATTTATTCCTTCCTTTAACAGATGGCTTTGTGAGCCAGGTGCTGTGTGGGATGGGCAAGGGGTAGCACCAAAATGACAGAGGATGACCACTCTGGGCTACAAAGGAGCTGGCTGCTCCCAGGAGCACACAGAGGGAGAGGGTTGGAGAAGGCTCCCTGGGAGAGTGCAATCAGGTGGCACTGGGCTGGGTGGGTGCAGAGGCAGCACATTCTGAGATAGAAACTTCAAGCACAGCAGTGGGCAGTGAGCTGCACCCTGGAGGAATCAAGGAGACAGAGAGGAAGATGGGGAGTGCAGGCAGAGAGGCCAGAGGGAGGCTCAAGGGGTCAACTCTGCAAAGCCCAGGGTGAAGTCAGCTGTCTGAGCTTCCATGCTCAAAGCCTGGCAGGGGACATGCACAGAACTGTGTAGCACACACAGGAATGAAAACACCAAGGAGAGAGTCTTTAATTCTGCCCCTGCCCACCAGGGGTGGGAGGAGGAGATGGAATTGAGAAAATCTCAGAAGGAGAGTACTCTGAGCTAAGCCTAAAAGGAGGCTGGGGTCCTACCTGCATAGAAGGAAGGAACTGGGGAGAACAATCAGCAGAAGAGACTGCCTAGCAATGCGTTCCCTACTACGGGGATGAATAATGGTGTCAGAACCCTCAAACGTGCATGACTAACAGAGGGGGGATCCCCACCACCGGCTCTGCCTGGTCACTATAACTGCAAGGGATCTTTTCAAAGGTGATTCTGGGTATCCCTAGCTCCATGATTCAGAGACAAACACCACCAACTTCCTCTTGAGAATTAGGAGTCATCTTAACTCACTTGAGATTGCTGAGCAGAGTACAAAAATGACGACTCTCTTAGCGAAATGAAACATAAAAAATGAAAACCCTGCTTTAAAAGGAGAAAAAATTAACTCCCTCTGGGCCTGATGGGAAATTAAATTTTATGATTTACTCAGCAGCCAGTCAGGCACAGAATGAAGTCCCTGTGAAAGGACCTTTCAAAGTAACCACAGTTGACAACTAGACTTGCTCTGTAGGGGGTGGGGGTGAAGAAAAGAGTTCAGGGGGGTTGGTATCAGGTCTTTTATCCTCCACCTGAGCTGGGCTCTTTCATATGCTAAGTGGACTCTCTCAAGCTGGGCTAGGGAATCAAACACTATCATTAAAAAAAAAAATCAACACCCAGGCTAAGGCATCAAGTACCCCACCCCCAGTCACATGCCACCCAGGATTATACAAAATAAGGGTACCCTACTGAGCTGGGCTGTAATTACCCCAACAATGACCACTGAAGACAGCCATCCTTGCCCACCCTCCAAATGGAGGTTGGCTTGGCGTCCTACAACATAATTGCTAACTTCCACATGTGGTCCACCCCGGTGGTCAGTAGGTGGACAGTCTACTGTGGGGCAGGACAAGGGATTGTTTCATAGTGCCAACTAAGAGCCAGTAATAAATGGCTATTCTATTATTAGCATAGAGGGTGGGAATAACCAAAGAAAAACCCAGGGTCATTTGCCCTGGGAGTCTTTTTATATTTTTCTCCCAAGTTTCCAATGTTTTACAGGTCGGTGCCTGTAAGAACCAAATCCAAGGCACATCCAATGGTCTGGATTTTCAAACTCAGGTCTTTGCACATGCCAGGTCCTGTTACCCTACGTAAATGAGTGAGTTGGAAGTCTTTGCTATCTTGTGGTTTTTTAAAGACACACCGGAAGGTGTTAGATTGTATGGACTTAATTTAAGAGCAAAGAATTGAGAATAAATCCAACTGTTCTTCCATTTTCAGTGAACGAATAATAAAGGGGAAAAAAGATCATTTTCGAGCAGCAGCTCTTAAAGTGTGGTCTCTGGGCCAGCAGCAGCAAAGACACCTGAGAACTCATTTGAAAAATAAATGATCAGACTCCCTCCTCCAGACCCAAGATTAAAATCCTGCTGTAGGCACCCAGGTCACTGGGATATGCACTTCAGTGTGAGGTCTTCTGCACTGGATGTGTGGTCCTTCATCCTGGCTGCCTGTTAGCACCACCTGGCAAACTTCTCATTGCGATGCCCCCCGCAGACTCCAGAGCTATTAAATCAGAATGCCTAGCACTGGGCCCTGGGCATGCTGCTTTTAAAGGGCTCCCCAGATGATGTGAATGTACAGTCAGCATCAAGAATCACAATAAACTAGAATAAGAGAAATTTAGATTAGATGCTTTTGACTTAGGATTTTGGCTCAAAGTAATCATGACCACAGAATGAGTCCTAAGCATCACAGAAGCAGCATTTGAGAGGAGGAGAGATATTTCTACCTTCTTGAGCTGGAGGGGAATGTGAGGCTCATCAGAAGTAATACAGCCTTGTCCCAACTCAGTGGTGACAGTAGCACTTAATAACTCATCCAGCAAAGACAGTTCCTCAACTGGCGAGAGGGGTGGGCTAGTTCCCACAGTCTGGTCTCAAGATAAAAGCCAAGCACTCAGAGGCAGTGAAGAGTGACACCACACCGCATGTAACTGACTCTAGATGCCACAGACCCCAGGAACCTCAGTCCTCCTCACTGCTGTGCAGCCTTGGACCCCTGAGTGCCCAGGCTGCATGGGACAGCAGACTCTCCCCACTGGTGGCCAGTGTAACAATAGCCTATTGGGGCAGACCTTGAAGGAGGCACTCCTCTGGGTTGGGCAAATCTCAGAATCCTGCTTTGCAAATAAACTGTGGACTAAGGCCTCTCTCCTACCCAATTCAGGACCTTTACAATTAGCCCATAATAGCCAGGTTCCTCAAACTGGGGTACACTGGCATAGTTTAAAGGATCTTTGATATATTTTTTTTTTCCGTACAATGAAAGGAATCTAAGCATTACTGAAGGATAAGGAACATTGCAAATTGTCTTTTCAACAGAAAGAGACAACACTCCTTAGGACGTTACTGCAGAGATGATAGGCCAGCCTCCACATCCCTGCAGGGCAGGAGTCAGACCAAGCTCTCCCAACCCACTTGAATCAAATGTATGGAAGATGATATGTCATGAGCTTTGTAATGTTTTGAACAACCAAAAAAAAAAAAAAATGACACTAAGGATCCAGTGGCATAGCCTGGGGCCTATTCAAGTTGGCAAAGTGATGTGCTTCCAGAAACTGCCTCACATCATCCCCAAAGGGTCTTGGGTATCCAGCCCTTAGGTATTACCTCCTTCCATGAAAGAGGGTGGGGACGAGAAAGGGAAGGGGAACCCTGATGCCCATGGTGACAGAGACTTTGCAGTGTGACCAGCCTCCGCTTGAATTTTGATCCTGGCATTTATTTGTTGTCTGGTTTTAAATATTAATTAAGTCTATGTCAAATTTTTGAACTGCAAAATCGGAAAATCAAGCCTCAGTGTTTAAGATCAGGGTGGACAGAGAGAATGTATGGATGGCATTTTACACCATGCTGAGAAAACAGCAAATGAAGTAGCAGCTATGATCCCTAATTATTCACCCTGAACACCAGCTGAAGATTCACCTCTTTGTAAAGGTTTCCTTGAAATAAATTCATTAAAACACACACACACAACAGAGAGAGAGAGAGAGAGAGAGAGAGAGAGAGAGAGAGAGAGAGAGAGAGAGAGAGAGATATGGAGAGATCGTCGTTTGCAGCTCTAGTACCCTTAGTATGCATGTAGACTCTAGTTATTATATTACAGATTGAATGGCCCTTATCTGAAATGCTTATGATCAGAAGTGTTTCAGATTTGGATTGTATTTGGATTTGGAGATATTTGCATATATATAATGATATATCTTGGGGATGAGTCCCAAGTCTAAACAGAAAATTCATTTGTATTTCATATATAGCTATACATACAGCCTGAAAATAATTTTATTCAGTATTTTAGTAATTATGTGCAAGAAACAAGGTTTCAAGGGCTGGAATTTTCCACTTGTGGCTTGCTCAAAAAGTTGATTATTTACATGTCTGTCACAGTTTTATTATTGCTTTTATGTCCCCAATGCCTAGCACGCACTTGGCACATCATATATATTTTTGAGTGAATGAATGTAGCAAGATACTGCATTCACCTAGTAAAAAGAAGAATCTTTTAAAAAAATTTTAGTGCAGCATAGTTATACATAAGAATGGGGTTCATTTGGCATATTCATAAATATGGATCACATAGTTTTCTTCATTTCAATCCCCAGCACTTCCTCTTCTGCTCCACCGCTCCCTCCCCGGATCCCCTTGCTCTACTCTATTGGTCTTAATTAGAATGGTGAGAATTGGGGGGAAGAGACAGGAGAGAGGCCACACAGGAAGAAGCTGATAATACCAGTTGACTATGAGATAGCAGTAGAGAAATCATAGATGCAGTTCATCCCGAAGGCTCTTTGAGGATGTTCTAGGGAGGACAGCCAGGGAGGGGCAATGCTTACACACATACTTAAAGAAGGCTGACAGTTTGCGAGGGTCCACATAGCCTTCTGAAAACAATCCCATTGAAGGGCAGACTCCCCTGTGGACACCATCACACACGATAGAGCTGTCCGAGGAGCCACCTCTTCCAGTTCCTAAGAATTCCAGGCCTGCATCTTGTCACTGCCTCGCAGCCGATTCTTGTTTTCTGCAGATTGTACCCTTGGGAAGCCCTCCACCTGCCCCTCTGAGACAAAAACCCTCCTCTTGGTTCCCCTGCCTGATCTGTGTGTGCATGAAGACTACCAAATACACCCTGAATTCACTACCTCAGCCACCTCCCTGCCACTGTCCCACTCAACCCTGGAGTATGGACCTGGGCGAAATGCCCATTCCCTAGGAGCCTGACCATTTTTGCTACCACAGGGGGTGACTGGAGAGACAAAACCCAAATCAATCCGTCCAGGAAACAGGTACAGGTGCTTTCTTGATGGTAGAGGCAGAAGAACTATGACCAGCCTGCAAACCAGGGCTCAAGCACATGGCAGACATCAACTGCCTGCCTAAGCCTACACCTTCATGCCAGGACAGGAGGACAAGGTGTTCCACACCTAACTCCTGCGGTCCCAAAGAATGGCTCACAGCAGGTGGGTAATGTCACTGTTAAAGTAGACCCTGAGCAAGCCTGGGCTTCTCTCTTTAGGCTTCAGCTGCTCTTGATCAGCATCAATATTTTAGAACTTAATCATCTCAACCCTCGTCTGAGCCCAGGACCACCGGTGTCATCAGGAGGACTCACCGCGTCCTGGCCACTGAGGACCTCCAAGATGCTGTTGAGCAACTCCACACAGTACTTCTTCTCCTGGACCTGGTGCTGCATCTCGTCCTTCTGCTCCAACAGCTCCTTCAGCTCCTTGGTGATGACAGGAAGCAGGATGTCCCGGCATTCTAGAAGGAAGGGCGTTCACAGGCATGTGGCTTCCCCACTGTTAGGTTCCTTTCTTTCTTTCATGTGTGTATGTGTGTCTATATATAGACACACATGCACACTTACACATGTATATAATTACATATTATGTATAGTTCTTCATTAAAATTTTTATATTTAAAATTATAATTATGTATAAACTATATTATATTTATATGTAAATATATTTTTCATTAAATAAATTATTCATAAATATATTCTCCTTATAAAATTAAAATTATATTAAAATTAGGTTACGATTTCCTTGGAATATCAGTCACAATTCTAGTTCCTCCTCTATCCCCAATTCCCTGGAGGCAACCAGTTATTTCATTCCATATATATGTGTGTGTGTGTGTATACACACACACACACATATGAATATATATAATATATGTTTATATAGAAATATATATATATGTATGTATATATATACATATATATGTATGTATATATATACATATATATGTATATATATATATACATATATATATATATATATATATATATATATATATATATATATAAAATAAACTCTCTAGTCTCGTTTTTATTGCACTTTCCCTTTAAGTCTGTCATGTTCAACTGGGGCTATGAACCTTCAAGGTCTTTCATATGACCTTGCATACACACATGCCATTAGGAAACATATCATGTCATTTTGTTTTGCTTTCTTTTTACAAAAGGGGCCTTGGCTGCATATAAGCACTCAGCACCTTGACTCTTTCCACTCACCAGTCTGTCCGGGAGCACTTTGGATGTTATTGCCTATCGGGCTAACTGGATTACTTAACTATGTTTATTACTTAACTAGGTTAACTGCCGAGATCCCATTCGTGGGCCTTCTCACTGTTGTAAACTACAAAATGTGAATAACTTTCCACATGCAGCTTTGTGCACACTGCTTTCATTTTAAATAAATTAAGATTTTTGCAGGGAAGGGCCTCTGTCTTTTTTTTTTTTTTTTTTTTTTTAGAGAGAGAGAGAGAGATTTTTTTTTAAATATTTATTTTTTAGTTTTCGGCAGACACAACATCTTTGTTTTTGGGTTTTTTTTTTTTTTTTGTATGTGGTGCATGCAAGGCGAGTGCGCTACCGCTTGAGCCACATCCCCAGCCCCAGGGCCTCTGTCTTGACATTGCTGTCTTGAGAAAGTTTTGGAAGGTTCTGAAGCCCAAAACAGCTTTATCTCTTTATTTCCCTTGGAAATGGAAGGGATTAAAGAACCAAAACAAATCCAAACATGTCTCAAGCCATTCACACCCAGGTGCTGCTGGAGCTGAGCTGTGAATCGTATACACTATGATTTCCTTTAAATCATAGATGATGAACACTTTTGACCTTTGGAAGCACCAAATTTCTACAGTTTCAGGGATGAGAAACTCTAAACAGGTTCCTGCCTGTCAGTTACTTAAAACCTGACAAAAGTGATTAGCCATAAAAACAATGAGCAGCAGCAGAAATTAGGAAAAGAGAAAGGTGGAAAGAGCTAGTTGCCATCTCTTGTTCTGTCTTGTTCTGCCTACTCCCTGCCTTCCTCAGGACAGACCTGACCCCATACATGGCGTCCCTCTGCTGTCGGAATCTTAAGGGAACATTTATAATACTAACTGCAGACAGTTATTATATTATTCACAAATATATTTATATTTTTTACAAATATATTTATATTATTCACAAAAATATTTTCCTTATTAAAATTTTAACTATTAAAATTAGGTTAGTATTTCCTTGGAATATCAGTCCCAATTCTATTTCCTCTCTATACAATTTCCTGGAGACTTTACAATGTGCTGGGATACTAGACACCCTTTCAAGTGTCTTGTGTGAGTCACCTTGGTTAGTCCTCCAGGTGACCCCAGGTGGTAGGTGCCATTCTCCCTGATGAGAAAACAAAAGGACTCCCTTGTGTGCACCACTAGGATCTGGTAGAAGAGCCTGTGCTCTTAGTCGCCCTGCAGGAAGCCACCTGGGACACCTGCTCCTCCTCCCAGAGCTATTCTGGGTCTCTGCTCTGATGGCTGGCTCCACAGCTTTCCCAGATTCTGGGTGTGCCTCCCTATCTTCCAAATACTTTTCTTTTAACTTAAATTTACCAAAGTTGGGTTCAGTTGCTTGTAACCAAGACATTTCAACTGGCAGCCTCACAACATGCCCTGAGGACATCAGAAGGAGAAATAGCTCTGGCTAAAAAGGTCATGGGAGACTTTATAGGCTGCAATAGAACCTTGTATGTCCCAGCTCTCACGCCCCAAACTCAGCTTGTAGTCAGGTTCTAATCAGTGTAATTAATGTCCATTCAGCCCACCAAACAGTAAGCTCCATGAAAGTCAGACTGAAATTCCGACCAGAATCACAGAGTCAAGTTACATCTTAGTTGAATGAGCGAAAGAAGTGGCTTTTGAGTTAGCCCTAATACTGCCATAGGAAGAGCAGAGTTAGAACAGTGGGTGATTTATAGTAGCCAGATGTAGCCAGACATTCTCTTGCAAGTGAAATGATGAGAGATAACATTTAAAAGGAAAGTTCCGGAATACAATGGGAGGTGTTAGTTCTATGGAAACAAATTTGTAGGCAACAAAAAATTTGATTCAGTTATGCTTGAAAGTATAGATGAAATCACAGGCCACGGGTTTAGTAGCACTTTATTTGTTTACCTATTCCAGTAAATTTAAGTAAGAACAATTCAGACACAAGAAATTTGCACTTAAGAGGTCATTGGCCTGAGGGCTTTTGAGAGTACAAGACACTGGGATAGACATTACCCTTTGCTTAGTGAGATAAGGGGAAGGTTGTTTGCATCCCAATTACCATAAGATTTACATTTAATCTATACTGAGTCCTTATCTTGTCATCAGCAAGTTGAGCTTCTGTCCAGATCTATTTATTTAAAAAGGACAAGGGAACTTTTCCACAATGTTTGTTCAGAAGTTTGCTTTTAAATGTATCTTTAAAAGAATATTAACTAGTAACTTAGAAACTTTGTGTCATTCCCTGTGTTCAGATGCCTTTCATAGGAAACCAGATGTCTGGAGTAGTGGGCTCTTTGTTAGAAGCTGCACAACCTCACCAGCTTGGGATACTTAGCTGCCTGATCATGCCCCCACTGTTGTTCCCACAATTAAACCCAATAGAGGGTAAGAACTGTCAATTCTCCTATTATATTCTTAAGTTAATTTTGACCATTTGACCCAGCTATCCCTCTCCTTGGTCTATACCCAAAGGACTTAAAAATAGCATACTACAGAGACACAGCCACATCAATGTTTATAGCAGCACAATTCACAATAGCTAAACTGTGGAACCAACCTAGATGCCCTTCAATGGATGAATGGATACAAAAAAAAAAAAAAGTGGCATATACACAATAGAATATTACTCAGCAATAAAATCATGGCATTTGAAGGTAAATGGCTGGAGTTAGAGAAGATAATGCTAAGTGAAGTTAGCCAATCCCAAAAACCCAAATGCCAAATGTTTTCTTTGATATCAGGAGGCTGATTCATAATGGGATAGGGAGGGGGAGCATGGGAGGAATAGATGGACTCTAGATAGGGCAGAGGGGTTGGGGGGGGGGAAGGGAAGGGACATGGGGTTATTAATCATGGTGGAATGTGATGGTCATTATTATCCAAAGTACAGGTATGAAGACACGGATTGGTGTGAAAATACTGTGTATACAACTGGATATATGAAAAATTGTGCTCTATGTGTGTAATAAGAATTGTAATGCATTCCACTGTCATATATAAATTTTTAAAAAGTTAATTTTGTAAGAAAATAAATAAGAGATCTAACAAAGGAGGTTTACAACACAACAAAAGACTTGTACTTCCATAATCCTCTGGGCAAAAGGGAGCCACCAGAAAATGTCCTTGAAGAAGATTCATGTTCACTGCAGTGCAAACAATGGCTGAAGGACAAAGCCACAGAGAATGGTGACCATGTCCTTGTAATAATCCAAGTAGTGACACAGAGAACAGAGTCCTGGGACCTCTGCCCCAGATTTCTGCCTCTGACACAACAGAGGCTGAAGCTAAATATTTGATAAGATCTTGAAGGGCGGTGGAAGAAACCAATCAGGGGTGGGTAGTTGACTTGAGTTTACAACAGGAGGAGCTGGGGAGGAGCTCAGTATGTAGTCTGCTCAGCATCCAGGAGATCCCGGGTTCAGTCCCCAGCACACAAACAAACAAAAAAAGTGTAAAAAAAAAAAAAAATCTTAAGAATAAAAGAGCCTTTTGCTTCTCAAGACAATGAATCACTTAAACTCCTCTCAAGTAAGAATACTATGTGATCACTCAGGCCTTTAGGAAGGAGATGCTGGAAGGCAGCTGCAGACCTGGCTCATTCATGCACTTAGCTAACTCATTTGCTCATTCAGTCAGCCTGATATTCACTCAGTCACTCCACTACCTTTATTGAGGGGTTGCTATGTACAAGTACTGTTCCAGGCGGAAAGGAATGATCGTAGGTTAATCACCTGTCCAGCAACCAAGGAAACAGAGATCAGAAGCAGATGTGTCTAGGTGACAAACGTAGGACTTTTATGTACCTAGAGGGGCAATGTGTTACAAGTGGCCATAAAATACAGCTGTGGGATAACAGAGGCCAAGTTTTGTACCCTAGTTAGGAAATCTCAGTTAGCTCCCATTTCAAAGTTTGAATCCAAGAGGAAACTGCTGATGATAGATTTCAGACATTAATGACCCCCCGGGGAAGCCATGGGACTTTAAATTCCACTTAGCAATTGAGCTAAATTAGTAGATTCTAGTGGAAAGTTCTTACAGTGAGCTCCCCATCCCTAGGAGTACCCAAGTAATAAGGTAGCTGCTTAAGGACAGAGACGATGGAAAATACCATATCAGACAAAAGGTTGATCAATATGATTGAGTGAGTCCCCATCCCAAATTCTAGGATTTCATAAAGTACAGGTTCTGAGCAAGTAGGAGGAGGAAGGATATATTTGCAAGTAGAAAAGCAGTGGAGATGTTTGCATTTCTTTAAGTCACTGGGGTTAAGGAGCTGCAGACCAGGCCCCAGCAACACAGGTAGTTCATCTCTCTGGAAGGCCGCTTCATCCCATCCTCATAAGATGGAGGCTCCTGGTGCTGAGAATCAGCAAGATTCTCACCGAGGAAGCCATTAACAATATGGCCTGTTTTTCAGAAAGTACTTTGTCTTCTCTTTAACCATGATTTCTCAGAAATGTTTGGCTCCTCTGTTTTTCTAGATGAAATAATTTTTCCCATTTGTAACTGGAGCTATGAAATTATATTAGTCTGTAAAGCTTCAGGAAGCAGAGTTTCTAAATTGTCGCTTGATTGTCAAGCAAACAAACATAAATGGTTTAAGAGATAAAGATTGCAAAGCCTTAAATCAATCTTCAGAGGCAGAGGGAATGATTTCCAGAGACCTGCGCACCCTAGCAGGGTTCCTCCCTTGGGTGCCCAAAGTTTGATGGAGGCTGGGAGATCTGCCACCGGGTGACAAGTCCAAATTGTAATTCAAACCAGCCAGGGAGGAATCTGCAGAGCCACTGACTCTGTATTTTAATCAAAAGGAGTTCTCTCTTTGCCCAGTGACTGCAGGGAGGAAAATGCACTATCTCTGGTTTTCTCTGTTCTTCAAGAAAGTTTGTCCTGTGGCAGCTGGTGCTCCCTCCCAGAATTCAGAGACTTCATCAAGTGTGACTTGCTGCTGCAGTCACCTCAGGAGTCAGGGACACTTCACAACAAGGTGATACCTTTTCTCACCTGCTCCTCCATAACATTAGGCCCATGGAGAGAATGAAAGGCACATCCTTTGTCCTCTTTGGAAAACCACCTTGAGCTACTTCAAGCCAAAAATAACATCCTTGACCATAGTCACAAGCCCCATGACAGTGGAAAGTGTTCCCAAGAACCACACCTGGAACCGAACATCTTCCTCATGCATTTGTTCTTTCTCCTATGCTTTCTTCTGGGGTTCACACAATGAACCTCACAAACTTGGGCACCATCTTGATTTCATCCTCTCTCCATAACTGGCATGCAGTCCATCATGAAGGTGACCAGCCTACCTCCCAGGCACCTTCTCCCACATCCTGGGCTCTCGTCTCCTTCCTACCTCTGCACACAGGAGTCCCCTGTGATCAGGAAACTCTTCAGTGGCTTTCCACTAACCTCAGAGCAAGCTGTATAAACTCTTGGCAGCCAGAGGCACTCTGTGAGACTCCTTTACCTCTCCCCTATCACCACCCACCACTCCTCCACCTCCCTCTCCAACCCATTCTTCTCTCCTCCTCTTGCTTGCTGTTTTGTTCTTTCCCTTCCAGTACTGGGGATTGAACCGAGGGATGCCGCGGTCTGGCTGGGCACAATTCAGGAGCCACTTGTCAAAAGAAACAAACTTTATTTTTAGAACATACACACCACACCACACAGCTCCTCAGGAAAAACCCTCAGAGCCCAACTGCCACCACCTGCTTCCCACAAGCCTCTCAGCCTCCCCCACTCCTCTGGCTCTTGAGGCCTATTGGCTGGGTCATATGGGTGAAGCCAAAAAAAGTCCCCCAATGAGCAGTTCCGTGGTCTGAAAGGGCGGGGAAACAGCCCAATGAGCACCACCACAGAGGAGCCAATCAGTTGGCAGCTAGAAGTTGCTGGGGCCACTGTGAGCCAATCATCAGCTGGCAGCTGGAAGTTTGCTGGGGCCCCTTCGGCTGTGGCTCTCAACAGAGGATGTTCTGCCACTGAGCTACCTTTCCTGCCCTTTTTCTTATTTTGCAGGGTCTCCCTACATTGCCCAGTTTAGTCTCAAACTTGTAATCTCCAGCCTCAGCCTCCCAAGCAGCTGGGATTTCAGGATGTACCCAGCTCTGCTTCTGGATTTCTGCACATTCCCTTCTTTGCCTCGAATGCTTGTCACCTGACTCTTTTTTTTTGCCATCTAGGTCTGAACTTGGATATCGTAGGCTCTAGGACACCTTTCCTGGCACCCCAACTCTGACTTGGCCAGTTCTCCTCTGCATTCCCATAGTCCCCTTGGATACATTTCTATCTTGCCATTTATCACACTAGTCAGCTTTTCATAGCTGTGACCAAATATCTGACAAAACAACTTAGAGGAGAAAAGATTTATTTTGGCTCATTGTCTCAGAGGTCTCAGTCCATGGTCAGCTGACTACCGCAGAAACCTCATGGCAGAGGGACAAGGTGGAGGGAAGCTGCTCAGCTCATGGCAGCCAGGAAGCAGCAGGAGGTGGGGTGGGGTGGAAATAAATGCTTCCAGCACAACCCCCAGTGCACCTACTTTCTCCAGCTGGGTCCACCTCCCAGAAGTCCTTTCAGACCCACACCTTGATGATTCAACCATTGTTTAAAAGCTCTACATCTGATATTGGGGGCCATGCTTCCAATGTGAGAGTTTGGGGACATTTCAGATCCACACCATCAGAGTAGTCATTATCTATGGAATAGGAAAACACTGAGATTCCTGTTTATTATCCAAGAAATGAAGTTGAGACCCAAGCTAAGGGACAAGTGCTGCTAATCACCCCACATTCAAAATCAAAATTCTCTCAAGAGTTGGTGTACACCATCACCCCTGCAGGCCTTTGAGGGGTTCAGTACTAGCCCTATGCCAGTTTGCATGCACTCATCACAGAACTGAGAGGGTTTGAAGAGAGCCTCTGCATATAACAAAGTATCCACAAAGAGGCACCCTGCCTGCCCTACCCCAAAGCTGAGACCAAGCAAGCAGAATCAAAGATGTCACTCATGAAGAACGTGAGACAAGACTGTCATTTGATGTCCCTTTCAGGGAAATGTCTGCTGCTTCTAATCTGGAACGAGACAGACTGTGGAATGTTCTGGAGTGCAGGGCCCTGGGCTTTCCCAGCCCCTGCCTTTCTGTGGGGAAGGAGGTTAATATGACCAGTGGGTTTGTATTGGGGGTCCAGTCACGTCCCATGTGGGCACCCACATTTATAAGCCGGATAGTGGCAGGTGCCACTTGGAATTTCATTCCACTCCTGGCCAGCCCCTCACTTTGTCACCAACATGGGTTAATGGACTCTTCAATCCTGGTCGATTTTTCACACTTTAAGGTGAAACTCATTTAGCTTTGGCCAAGTTCCTACTGATGGGGAGGCAAACTTGGCTCAGCTCAACCCCCTTGGGGACTGGGACAGCTCGAGGCTATTAGGCCGCTCTGCCTCCCAGGCTGTTTGGCATGTGGGCTTGATGAAAACCCAGCTTCTCCCTGGCAAGACTGAGTGTGGCCTAAACCCTGTTAGGCTCTGCTGGGCTGCTCGCCCTCCGGAGGGTTGAGGAGCATTTCAGAGTCAGAGGCACCTGGTTAGATCAAGGAGATGCCAAGGAGGGCCTCTGCAGACATTACCCTGCCCTGACAGTCAGCAATCCGTCCTCGCAGCCTCCCTCCCCAGCCAGTGTGCAAGAAAAACTAATTCCACCCACCAGGAAATCAATAGCTATCCACAAACTTCAAATTCCAGCTCAGGTTTCAAGCCTTTTACAACTCTACTATCATGTCCCCAGTGCATTTTTCTGTGGCTTCACATGATTCACTTTCTTTGCCCCCCTGAAAACACAATAATTACAATATCAAGCAAAATCCATGGCTCTCCCCCATGGACCCTCAAGGCTAAACAAATATGACCCACTCTGAGATGGCATGGCTAGTGGCTGTGAGAATCTCCTCAGGTATTTTAGAAGGCAGAGAATCCTTCAGATGGCCTGTACTTCCAGAACTTGATGCTAGGCACCTCAAACCAAGCTCTTGTTTTTACCATATATCCTTTATAGCTAACATGTGATTTTTTTTTCCACTAGACCTATAAGCAAGTGCCCTGTGATCACTTGGTATATACCATGCAGAAATCTAGTGAGGTCAAGAAGAGTAGATTGATACTAAATAGCTGGAATTTTTTTAGAGGATAAAATATGAATGTGTACAAAAAGGAAAGCCATGCTATTTATAAATATTATTGTAAATCTCTGATAGTCTTGGTATATTTATTTCTTAAACATATAAGCTTGATTGATTTTATCCACACACACATGCACACATACTTAGTCAATGAATACTTGCTATGACAGGTGCTTTTCTGGGGGATATTATATTCTAATGAGCTGTTATAAGCAATTTACAAGGTAAGGGTTCTCTTCTCCAGGTTGGATTCTCCAAAAGCAAACTCTGAGATGAAGTTTGGGTGAAGGTGACTTAGAAAGTGTTCCAGAAATAAAAATAATAATAATAATAATAAAATAAAATAAAAAGTAAAAAACCTGAAAGTGTAGTGGGAGAGGGAGGTCATAGAGGGAGATGGTGGGTGCATGAGCCTCACAGAAGGTAGCCTCCAGGCTTGACCCACAGGTAGCTCTGGAGATGGAAGGCCACAGGGAGGAAGGACCTGGAACATCCAGACCAGGGGATGGGCAGGGCCTGGGGTGTCTCCTGAGCACAGGCAAACAGCTCCTGCAGGCTAAAGGCAGCCCTGGGAGGCAGGTACTGTGGGGAGGGTAGGCCTGAGGCCCAGGCTACAACAAGGGATCCCAATAACTGCGAGCAAGACAAGAAGCCAGGGAAGAGGCAGAAGAGAGCCTGTGGATTGACAAGGCTATTTGCATCTGGGTCAGCCAAGGCAGGCCACTTTGAGATGAAGATAACACTTGAGGTAAGACCTGCTGGGTGCCCAGGGAATAGCATGCAAAGATCTCAGGGAAGAGCTTTCCAGGAAGAGGAAATTGCAGTCGAGGTCCTGGGGTACAGACATGCTTTGCTTGTTGGGGAATTACATGGACAGTGTGTGGCTGGACTGCAGGAAAGGGAGACAGTAATGTGGACAACAAATTTAGAGCAATTGGCTGGTGCCAGTTCTTGAAAGGCTCTGGACCTAGGAGTTTGGTTGCTGGGTGGAGATAAACATTTTTTTGTGTCTGTTTTTAATGGAGAGTGGAAGGTGTACATAGAGAGCAAGGCAGGACAAGGAGCAGGCTTTTTGTAGGGAGAAAGAAAGAGTCTACTATGGCTAGGAATATAGCTCAGTTGGTAGAGTGCTTGCCTTGCATGCATGAGGCCCTGGGTTCAATCCCTAGCACCAAAAAAAAAAAAAAAAAAAAGGGGCTGGGGATGTGGCTCAAGCGGTAGCGTGCCCTCTGGCATGCAGCGCGGCCCGGCCCGGGTTCGATCCTCAGCACCACATACAAACAAAGATGTTGTGTCCGCCAAGAACTAAAAAATAAATATTAAAATTCTCTCTCTCTCTCTCTCTCTCTAAAAAAAAAAAAAAAAAAAAAAAAAGAGAGAGAGAGAGAGAGGATGCTGTGCCAGGACCTGAAGAGTCTACTATATATGGAGTCCTCACTATCAGAAACTCTCTCTGTGGTATAGTATATCATTAGGACTACTTTATGGACAAGGGAACTGAAGTTCAGAGAGGTTTGATAGCTTGCCTACGATTGAACTACCTATAAAGGGCAGAGACTATTTAAACCCAGGAAATGTAATTCTAGAGCCCTTGTTCACAGCTAAGTCATCCTGTCTCCTTAGTGTAGGGGAGCAAAGACAAAAGCTTGATTATTTTGCTGCAGTAGAGAAAGGCAGTATTGGAGACTCTGGGTTATGTTTTAGAAGCAGAATCAATGCAACTTGCCAGTGCATTTAATGTGCTCTGTATACATGTGAGCATATGCATTTTAAAAAATATTTCAGTAAGAGAGCAATAGATTCCTTGTAGGGCTTATCAAATTAGGATCTAACCATGGAGACCATTTCATCGTTTCAACTAGCAAGTAATGAAAGACTCCCATCGACATTTCCCTGAAGGTGTGGAAGGGTCGTCACGCCTTCCAAAAGCTATTAGGAGAGAAGTGGCATGTTCTGACAGGTTCTTCCCCCTTCAGTGGCCCCATCAGCTCTTCCCCAACTGCCGACCAGCCTCCTCCCAGCCAGCTCGCTCATTAAACCACAACCGGACTCCACAGCAAGTGCTTTTAGGAAGATAAAGACGCAGACATGGCCAGTTGAGCTGTGATCCTGATCCGATCTGCTCCCTACTGCTTAGAGGGATTGCATTTGTGACTGCAGTACCAGAGGAGTGCCACGTGGCCTCTTAGAAGACTGTGTCTCTCCTCGGGATGGAAGGAGAAGCTAACCCGAAGCCCTGGGGCTGAACCAAGTTGCCCTGTACTGGATCACCTTGGTGACCCTGAAGGGACTCCTGGGAAGGCAACATGCTCCCTTTCAAATGCACAAAAAGGGAGAAGTGCATCAGACAGCTTTCTGATTGCCAAGAGCAGGCCTCACATCCCTCATCCCCATTTGTTTCAACTCAATGACATGTGGAGTTCACATCTATTTCTAAGCACTCGGGATGCCGATCAGACCGGTCAGTGCCACCCAGACTCTCCAGGGCTGATCATCTGGACCCACAGCCTCTCTCTTGCACCATACTACAGGTGTCCCTAAGGCCCTGTGCCCATGCCCTGACCCCTCTGGAGACTTACTCTCTTTCCTGCACCCACGAATCCCTGTCTTTCCTTAACAAGGGTCACTTGTGAGCCAGTCTGTAGCTGTGTGCTCAAACTGCACTTTCTCAGCAGTCAGAGTTACGATGACAGATATATTTTAATAAAGGACAGACACTGTTAGGAGTGAGAATGAGAGGACAGTGGGATGCAGACCAAAGGGGATGTTCAGTGTGTGCCAGCTCCTGTAGGGTTCCAGGAATTCATCTGACCCCTACGAAAACCTAAAAGCATGCATCATCCCCATCCTAGGGATGAACAAAGAGGAGCTCCGAACAGCTTGCCCAGGGTCACCTCGCCGGTACAATGGCAGTAGAGACCAGACTCCATACACACAGGTCACAAGTCCTAGAAGTCACTCCCAACTGCTACACGTGCAAGCCAGAGGCAATTACCCTTGACTTGGTCAACTCCTCTCTGCTGGCCTTAAATAGACTCCAACACTTGGATGAGGGTTTGTTTAAGGCTTAGCTGATGTGTGCTATTGTTTTAGAAGGTTAAACCCCCAATTCTAGGATCAGCAGCAATGAATGTTAGTCACCTAGGGTTTGAGTCATTGATTGTTTTATTCAGCTACAGTTGGCCAAGGCTCCTTCCTGCATGTGGCTAGCAAACAGCTGTGGTGACCTGCACTGTTCAGCACCTCCTCCTCAGTAGACCATGAGAGCCTGGAAGAGGAGCTCACCCCAATAGAGTCATGCCCTGTCCTGCTCCTCTGTCACCTAGGAGGATCATAATAAGATAAATGAAGGACTTTGTCAGAGGGGGCCTGTTCTACCAGCACCCGGGCCACCCCAGAATCAGAACATCACTTGGTATTGGGTGGTATTAAAATTCTTTCTCTGTGTGGTCCTTGGGGAAATGAGATGTGAGAACTGGGGTGGGGGACAGAAGAGCCACACGCTCCTCACCCTCACCACGTCCTGACTGGCCTTCCAGCAGCACCTCCCTGGCTTTGGCTTTTCCTGGTCTTGAAGGAAAACACAGGGAAGTGGGGATCCCCAGTGTTACTACTGCAAAGTTGTGTGACCTTGGAGAGGTCACTTCTCTTTCTCCAAAAATGAGGTTTTGACTGCCTCTTTCATAAGATCAAAGTAAAAAACCTAGTACAAAACCAGCTGCAGTTGTTACATGGAATGGGGCTCTGGGATCTGATGCCATCTATGCAGAAGATGATTCTGAGTCCAAGCAGAGTGTGTGAAAATCCGAGCTTCCTTTAGCTACAGTTAACTTACATATGTATTTCACAAACATCTGTTCTAGATGTCCCGAATAAAATGGATTCAAAGCTGTTATCTGTGTCACTTGAAATACATTTATTTTTGTCTGAAATAACCAAACTCAGAGAACTGAGTCCCAAGAGGTGGGTATAAATTGAAATGATTGGGACATATGCCTTAGCATTTCACCTTTCCCTTTTGTATGTGGACAGAGTAGGGAGGGCTCGGCAAGCTCTCTGAATGTCCTTCTACACCTGTTTGTTGTCACAATAATGACACTTACGCACAATATTCCAGCAGCATAGGGACAATCCCCTATCGCTGCCATCACAAAACTCACAAATACCAAAAAGAACAAAAACCGACAACAGTGTTTTGGATCAATATAAGCAGCTAGAATTCCATTTCTGGGAAAAGCGCACATTAAAAGCCTCTTGTTTACATTTTAAGGCTAACAGAGGGGCCTTTCATTTCAGAGAATTAAATGAGAAAATTCTCCTGGATTCGAGCATTAGCAAAATGGAATGGTTGTGTAATTGTTTCCAATCACTGTCTGATTCTCTCCTTCCCTCTCCTTCTACTCTTCAGCTCCAGAGGAGGAGTGGCTGGGGGCCCTCACTTGCCACGCCACACATTTAAAACCTTGAGTTGTTTAGTACAAAGGGAAAACTAAAAAATATGCGCTTCAAACAAGCTGAAGAACTGGAAGCAAACTTTAAAGAGGAAGGGGAAAAAACCTACTGCCATTTTCCTCGCTATAACTAAAAATGGAAATGGGGAGAATGTATCTCCTGGCCTGGGTTCTTTGGGCTAAGAAGGTGGACAGCAGAGATGGCCCTCAGGGACAGGACTGGCTCGTCCCTGCTTGCTTTTACCACTGGTGAAACAGAACCAGCGAGAGCTCTCCCTGGAAGGCCCTCAGCAAAGAGTGACTTGAGAAATGGATCACACGCTAGGCCAGATATTTAAATGAGAGAATCAAAAGGATTCTGCTCAGACCCTAAACCAGTAGAACAGCAACTGGGTAAAATGTGAGGTGGAAGGAAGTCAAGAGAATAAATATCCCACAGCAACATGTAATGAGCTCTCTGTACAAAAGAAGGACAATATATGGTCTTCACCCTTGGGGCTGTCCCAGGGTAATAAAAAAAAGAACCAGTTAATGATGGAACAGTGTAAAAATCACAACTAAACATATTGCGTTTGCAATTATGTCCAGTCCCTGCAGATGAGTTTCAAATTGGATTTCTATGAAAGTGATATTAATGTTTTATTGGGGCAATACTTGTTCATCTATTTATTATTAGTTACATGTACTTCTTTCTAAGCTATGTTAGTCCAACAGGAATGAAAGCAGAACGTGACAGATGTGGCAAAAGTCAAGAGGGGCTGCCCTTGTGCCCTTGGGTGATAAGGAAAATTATCCAAATTCTAGCCTTTTTGGGTCATTAAGGCAAAAGAGAACCAATTTTGGCAGGAAATGTACCTTTTTCTGAATTCTTAAAAAGAAAAAAAATCATATTCAGTTTTAATATTAAGGTTCTACATTGAGTTTAGTAATGATTAGATGCTTTTGACATCAAATTGTGGATTTTTTAGCTCTGAAAAGAGCCAGAGAAAAGCAAATGGTTTTAACACATTTGATTGTGTTGTGTGCTCACGTGAAAAATGAAAAAAATAAATAACACAGGAGGTGGCCTTAGGCGGTGAGCTGTCCCTCCATGGCACTTCTGTTGATCTACTGATGAGAACTGCCATGCATCTAGATCCTACCAAATGCCAGGCGTCACACGCAGCACAGGGGTGTGCAGGGCCAGGATGTAGGTGATAAAGAGACAGAAGTGGCCAGGTCAGGCACACATGAGCAAGATCCAAAGGCGTCTCCAAGGGGCTGAAAGTGACAAATGAGACAACGAGATTTGAAAGCCAGCTCTGGAGGTCTCCAGAACAAGAGTGAGGAGTAGGATAGAATGAAAGCAGTTTGGGAAAAGATGAGTTTGAGTGGCAGTAGGACATCCAGATGGAGATGTCAGAGGGGGTGTCTAAAAGTGACCCAGCACAGATGGGTGGGCACTAGTTGAACTACGGGAAAGATGCTTCTCACCTAGAAGGATTTCCAGGGACAGCTGCAGGGCCATCAGCAGTGAGTGGCTTGTTCAGTATATTTGGTGGTGATCATGAAGACCATGGTGAGATGGAGAGGAGAAGGGAAAAGGAGGAGTAGGAGGAGAAAGAGGAAAAGGAGAAGGAAAAGAGAAGACAGGGAAGACGAGAAAGAGCAAGTCAAGTAGAGGAGGAGAAGCAGCAGCCACTGGATGGGACCTGGAGGCAGGTACACGACAGGGACCTCAGGCCAAGGGAGCTAAAAGGTGCTTAGAAGCACCTTCCTTGGAAATTTTGAATTACCATAAGAATAAGGTTTAGACAGAGCCCAAAGGGGTTAAGCATCCTGAACTGCCACTTGTGTGCGTGACCCAGCTAATCAGTGTCTACTCTGTCCCTTCACCAAGGACTGCCAGTTGGGAGCAGGATTTCCCAGGAGGGCCAGTTGACATGTTGGCAGATCACCTGTAATGCCCCTGATTGCTGAAGGGAGGGGAGGATAGGTCCTTCCTTGCTCTCCCCCACCCCCCACGAAGCAGCTCGCCCAACCCACCAAAGACAAGGCCCACGGATGCACTGGCCCATAAAGAAGAGGAACTGACAGAAATGTCAGCCCTCAGGCAGGCTCCGTTCTCATTCCTCTGATGCAGGTTTGGGAGGTACAGTCAGCAGCTGGGTGGAGTGTGCAGGGCAAGAGTGGGGATCTCAGGGGCTATCTGTGTGCCTTGGGCAAATCACTGAGCCCTCTGTGAGGGGGAGCTATAACACACCTCCCCAAAGGAGGTGGCAAGAGGAAAGAAGACATATAATCAAGCAGCTCGAGCCGTGCTCTGCCCAGGGCAGGCACCATGGATATTCAGCTGCTGTTATTTAACTGTTAAAATACATGTGTCTAACTCTCCAGGTGATACAAGTATGCTGTATCCAGTGGTGGTTACATGTGTGTATATCTATGCAAAAAGTTCACTGAACGATATATTTAAGATCTGTACATTTTTCTATAAATTACATTAACATGAATCTATGCACTTAATTATATTTAAAATATATGTATAAGTATATAGTATGCAGTTCTATTACTGTCACATGTGCATGCGTGACTTTACCACTCCAGACATATTAGAGTTATTGCAATATTTACGATTATAAGTCTACAAATTACTATACGGTGCCTACCACTATTTTCCCTGTTGAACATGGTGAGCATTCAGGGAGTCAGGTCAGTTGCCCAAGGTGTTGCCCCAGGACAGATGCCCAGTCAGAGTCCAGAGACTCTGCTCATTTTTTTCTTTATTTTTAAATAAAGGTAAAATTTTATTTTATTTTATTCTTTGTACCAGTAAATCACTCGTGTAGATTTTGTTCCTACTTCAAAAACAGTGTCCTGTTAACATGTTTCCTAAATTTAGCCACTTAGTTATCTTATTCATTGTGAAAGACATTCATTAAAAGGCCTTCAAGAATTTTTACCATCAAAAAATGTAGCCCCATTATAGGAGAAAAAAAATTAGTCGTTGTTTCCTTTTTAAAACCATTCAGAAAAAAAAAAAATGTTAAAGAAGGTAGATAGCAAAGCCAGTAAGAATAAGTAAAACTGAAAACTTCATCAATGCATTGCCATCACGAGATTGAACAGAGTGGACCTGGATAACACCTCTTCCCTGAGACAGTCCCATCTCCCCTCCTTGGTTGCCCTCAGGATGCACTTTGTCCTGACCAGAGGCCGTGCTCTGGAAGCTTGGGCTGAGGACCTTTTCGCCTCAGTGGGCCTTGGACCTCGGCAGGGGGAAGACAACGTGTAAACGGCCCTTGGAAGGAACAGCTGTCCCTAGTCTCGCTCATTCTTTCTCCCTCCTTCCTCCCTCTTCTCAGCTCAGCTCGATCCACACTCTCATTCATCGTTGACCCCAAGATCCCCACCTGGCAGAGAATGGTAGGTGATGAAGCACCCAGCAGAGACTGACAGTGAATCAGTTACTGCAGGGAACACACCCTGACTCCCCAGATTCTCCCAGGGCCAACGATGCCTCAAGAGGAGCACTCAGGCCTCTTGCCAAGACGGCGCCAGACAAAGGAGACGGAGGGCTCCTAATTTACGAGGTGCTATAGAAATTAATTTTGTATGCCTCCTCCATTAGCAAGTGTGTCTGAATTAACTATAATATGCAAGTTATCATGTTAATCTTTGATACTAAAAAAGAATGTATCATCATTAACCTTCCTAGCCCTGAATTTAGCAATGCAGTCTTTTTATTAGTGGTAATAGAAGTAGCATTATTTCTTGGCATCTCCAAACTCTTGCCCATCGGTATGCAGTTCCACCAGTCACTCTCTAAAACCTCTGCTGATTCAGAAGCCCGTTTTTCAAACGTTTGACTCTAACTGCCTATAAGTCACCAGAAGTTGACTCCACCTTCATTTTTTTTCCTAGTTTCCTCTAAATGAGAATAAATTTTCTGCTGAAGGTGCAGTCTACAGAAGCCTGTAACGGCCAGTGGAACGAGGTCCACAGAGAGAGGAGGCGTGAAAAGATTCTGTGGGATGTTGTGAAGGGCAAGCGGACCCCTGGCCAGCAGCTCCCAGGTCTTCAGAGCTCTGGGACCCTGACAGTAAAAAGTTATAACCAAGAGGAAACAGCTTGCTTCAGGGAACAGGAGAATAAATCAAGCAATACCAGGAGCTTCACAGTTACAGTCAACCAGAAACTGCCCAGAGAGTAACCCAGGATAACTTTCTTTCCAGATATTCAGTTGCTATGCAGAAATCATAGGTGAAAAAATGCAGAATGTTCTAGAACTCATTTTTTTTTGTAGTTGGACACACTATCTTTATTTTATTTATTTATTTTTATGTGGCGCTGAGGATAGAACCCAGTGCCTCACATGTGCTAGGTAAGCGCTCTACCACTGAGCCACAACTGCAGCCCTAGAACCTATTTTTGATGAGTATTATTCCTATTTCATTTATTGTATACCTGCTAATCTTTTAAACAGAATAAGAAATGGAAATTATTTGATAAATTATGTTTCGCTGTCTTTTTCTTCCAGGCATATCGTCTAGTTGAATAGCAAGATAATCAGAAGTTAGAGAACTTCTTCAAAGGGGATAAAAAATATGAGAATATGGTCTAAAATATAAACTTAAAACCGAGCATCCATCCCTGGAAAAGGTAATAGCATACAGTTAATAATTCAAAACATAAGTAAAAATATCTACACCCTGAAACTAAATCGGCTGCTAATCAACCTTTTGGGCCTCTAGGAAAGCTACCAATAATGAGATTGCTGACAGATCTGGGTCCACCTCTGATATCTGGGTCATTTTCATGTTTCCCTCTTAGATCTAATAATTGTTTTTCTGGCTACTACCTGAAAAAGACATGATATGAAATGAGAAGGAATTGGGACCAGCCATGTCTGTCCTCAAAGGGTGTGGAACATTATAGCAGGAAGAGTCAAGTACAGTGTTCCCTAAACTTTAGTCAGCCATTATTTTTTACCTGTGGGAGACTCACCAAGGACTTGTCATAATTTACATACTGTGCTACGATGATTTTCTTTATTTTTTCATAACATACATTTTTTTTTTTTTCAATTTGCTTCCATTCCTGTTAAAAAGAAACTCTGCAACCTGGGGTGGAAACCAACTCCCTGGGCCATCAGCAGGAGGAGGAACGTTGAACACAATGGAAACCAACCCTCCCATTAAATTCTAAGAGGAGAGCGAGCCTAAGGTATCCACCCTCTTGGTTGTCAAAGGAGACTAGTGGAAAAAGATTAAGGCCAAATTAGCTAAGCTATAAGACCCCTGACATAATAAGGAAGACTTAGGTTGAAAGAGAAGGAAAGACTCCATGCTTCTGTGATGTCACAGAAGATCACTGTGCATGTAGGTTGCAGAGAAGACACAGGGAACCTCACTCAGAAATGCTGGCTGCTGATCCCAATTCTGCCACTAACTGGTGGTGTCACCTTGGGTAGGTCATGCTCCTTGGGATCTCAATTTCCTTGTATGTAAAACGAGGGGTTAGATTAGACACTCTCTCCAAATTCTCCAATTCTCTCCATCCATCTGTGTTTTGTGAAATCTTTATAAACATATTCAAAAATCTCTCTTGATCATCTGAAGTCTATGGTTGTTCTTTGCATTTACCCTGTTTTCTGAAAGTCTTGCCAGGAAAAAAGAGTAAAGCTTTGAAAAGACTAGCTATTTTGAGGGGAAAAAAAAAAAAACTTTAAAGCTGCAATGCTGAGTAAAATTAGTGAACTTGACTGCAGTCCACACAACAGAAGCTGGCTACCCGGGACAGATGCCCATGCAGCAGCCTTGTGCCTTGGGAGCCCGTGGGCAGGGCGCTGCTTGTGGGGGTGGAGGGGGTCACGGCCATTGCCTCAACACCTGCCTGGCTAGACCACAGTTCATGCCCATTGAGCAAAAGAGGGCTGATTGTAAATGATCGGTTTTATCTCCTAATTTCTAAGAAAAAAATACCTTGTGGGAGAAAAGAAAGCTGATCCGTAGTTAACAGTCAGCTAAGTATCTGCAGCCTGGCTCATTGCAAGCTTTGGCACAGATAGGCAGGGTCCTCCATCCATGAAAGAATGACAACCTGCTTTATAAGGTTTCTGTTGGAAAGTGTAAGTAGTGACACTATTGCAGTATGCACGTGCGCCCTGTCTATCACACATCATTTCTGTTTTCCTGCCTTGATATTTTGAAAAAGTCAATTTGAACAACATTTTACTTTGAACACTCTACTGGCTTCACCTCTGAACTGGCAATAAAAATGAACATAGTAATTATAAATGAATAATTAAAATGGAAATAATAATCATATTAATTTGAAGCTATCATTTATGGAGCATTTATTACCACCCAGGGGACTGTAGTCAGCTTTTGTTTCATTTAATATCCACACTACCTCTTTAATATCCCCATTTTACAGATTAAAAAAAAAAAGCAGAACCAAAGAAACAGCAGATGTTGTCCAAAGTCACTGATGGATACAACTCAGAGATTATAAAACAAATGGATGAGCCCCACAGGGCTTCTCTAGAATTCAACAAGCTTTGGTAAAGAATATCATTCCAGAAGTCTTTTATGAATAAGAGACCAAAGTCAAGATCAAGATCATGGAACGATTAGAGGCTACCCAACTCCAATGAAGTCTGGAGGGTCACAATCTGCAGCTTATTGGTGCTTCTTGTCTTTTTCTCTTTAATCATTTTTTTTTAGATGTTGCAAACAACAAGAATGACTCGTGTTCTCCTCTGGAGCCCCCTGCACTTTGCTCTCCTCTCAAGAATATCTGTGTGCCATTTGAATAGAGTGTCCCATGGCAAATGCAGGCCAGCTTTTGAGAATAGCAGCACATCCTGGACATTTTTGTCTTTTCCAAGTGGTTATTGAATGCTTTGCATATACCAGAGGGTCACGATGCACACATTCAGCTGGAAAACCTGTTCTAAAAGTTGCCTTTCTTCTTAAAAAAGGTGATTGCCTCTATCCTGTGGGGACCTGGAGATGTCACAGACATGAGTATTCATAAGAGTCTAGAAGGAAACGCAAAGACTGAAGTGTTTGGTGTAGGACTATGCACCCCTAGACAGCCCTGAGCCAGAGAGTGTCTGACATTGTCCTTGGGCAAGAACAAGCAAAGTGGAACTGGAGGACAGCTGATAACTGGGCCCTGTGTGGCTGTTGAATGAGCCGAATTTCCCCAAGGCACTAAATATTCCTCCTTCTGACCCTCAGGCATAAAGAGAGAGAGATCTGGAGGTCTGCAATTACACAGCAGGCATCTGGAGGATGTCCCCATTTCCCAGGATTAACCAAGGAGGGAGACACTACACAGGGCTGCACGTCCTCCTCTAGGCTGGCCAGAGGGAGAAAGGAGCAGTTTGTCAGACTTGAGCCTGGGGCACAGAGCTGCAGGGAGCCCAGACAAGAAGCAAGAGCAGGGAACAGTGGCCCTTCCCGCTCCCCACCCCCATGCCCATCTCTTGATATTTGCCGCTAATGCCTCTTGACAAACTGGGAAGAGAGGACAATACTTCCTAAGCTGGGGGAGTTATTTTCTCCTCTTCCCAAGAACCACACTAAAGCCACTGTCCTTTAGTGGGTCCCACCACCTACCAAGATTTGCCAACATACATGCCTCTGAGAGGTAACTGGGATCCACTGGACTCTGCACAGGCCTGAACAGATGGCATTCATTTGAAAAACCTCCCCTTGCAACAAGAGATGGGGCCCAGAACCCCATAAGCCCCCCTCAAAGCCACAAAGCCCCCTGCTGCAGAACAGATCCTGCAAAACATGCAACACGGTGGAGGTGGGGCAGTGAGCCCGAGGAAAAGCAGTTTTTCAAGATGCAAACAAACATTTGCATGGGGAGACAGGCCCCTGAGGGGTGGCAATGTGGTCTCTACTGCTGCCTCCTCTCCAGAAGGCCTGGGCTACCCAAGCTGCACTCTAGCCCCTGACCAGGTAATCCACACATTATGGCCTATGAGGACAGTGCAGGGCCCCAATTATATCTGAGCATGCTGAGTCCTACAGAGTCAGTCTGACACCAGTGCCCTCCAAACCCCAGGATGATAAAATGCCAGAACACAAGGCCAAGTAGATCTATGTTGTAACTCACCATGGGAAGAAAAATTGATAAATCTTTCAACCAATTTGGGGGAGCCACAAAGATTTTACTAAAGCAAAGTGTGTGAATGACCCAACATTAGACGCACACAGACACACACACACACACACATTTTTTATGAGGGTTAAAATTTGAAAATCTCTTCCAAGCTGACCCTGCCCCTCCCAGGTAACAGGGCCGTTCACAGCTGGAGTGGGGTTGACTCAGGCCAACTGGACTCACGATGGGTGGAATAAGA
Source organism: Spermophilus citellus (assembly GCF_964194105.1). NCBI lineage: Eukaryota > Metazoa > Chordata > Mammalia > Rodentia > Sciuridae > Spermophilus > Spermophilus citellus. The sequence goes on from NC_138182.1 coordinate 124,570,255, forward strand.
CACACTCCTAACACAGGATGGCTGGAGTTTATATTCTAAAGGATCAAGGCCAGAGCCACATGAGTCAAGAAGCTTCCCTCAATCGAGATATCACTGCCCTGTGTTTGAGGAAAAACTGCTCTCTTTGGCCAGGTTGGCCTTCTCCTTAGACGGCCCAGGAAAAAAACTGGCTGGGCTCTCTCTGGGAGAGAAGGTGACACAAGATGGATTCCTAGGCTCACTCCATCTCCCCAGGGCCACTGTCATCCCAGCCTGCCCACGCCCCCAGGGCCGAGAGCCTTCCCAGCCCTGGCCTCCCTGAAGCAGACGCAGAAGTAGCAGGGCCAGGGGGAGCTCCTTCTCCAGGGGTGGGGGCAGCAGGTTTGAAGAGGGGCTGCATGGCGGTTGGAGGGGAGGATGGCAGGAGACAGAGAAAACAAGGACAGGAGGGATTGTACGAGGGCGAGCCCGAGCCCACCTGGACCTGACTCTGCCCAGTCTTCTCCAGAGTCTCTCCAGAGGCAGCTTGAGGACATCAGCCCATCCCACCATGGGTGCGTACCAGTTCATGGTAGGGACAGTGTCACCGAAGAGCCAGCATGGCGGTGACTCCCTCCAGGCACTGGTACTACAAGCGCAGGCAGTGAGAAGGAAGCCCCAGCACCTCCCAGAGGCACAGAGTGCATCCCCTGAGCCAGGAAGAGCGAGGGCCATGCTGCCAGTGATAAGAATTGGTGTAGGGACAAAAAAAAAAAAAAAAACTGAGCAGAGACAATGTCACCTTGGTAAAACGGAGTAAGGCGGAGGGTGGCAAACCAGACCAATGTGCATCTTGTTCACTGGACTTAGTTTTAAATATGTAACACATTTTTAGAGGAGTTTTAGGTTTACATCTAAACTGAGCAGAATGCAGGAGCCCCAACACGGCCCATCCGTGCACCCAGCCTGCTCAGTTATCATCCCCCCCCCCCCCCATCAAAGCTGGCTCTGTTTCTCACATTACGCTAAGTGAAATAAGCCAGGGGCAGAAAAACAAATGCCACACATTTATTTAGAATTAGAAATTTTTGTTTAAGATTTTTGGGGATGGGTGGAGAGAAATGGAGATGGTTGAGCAGTCCTATTCTGTCAGATGCAAGAAAGGCCTCCACGGCATGCATACCAGTGTCTTGGATTTGCTGACTTGGACTCTCTCTCCACAGCTGGTTGCTAACATCCTTCCAGCCCAGGCATCTCACATGCTTGGTGTGCTAAATTTTTCAACACACACACATATGCACATGACATTTTCTGTAACACAAAATCCCTCCACCACGCGAGCGGGGCATCATCGGTCAGTCTCATTTTACAAAGGGAGAGAGTTAAGCAAAAAACCTATACTTTGGGGAAGATGGAGTAAAAGAGAGAGGAGTTCACATTGAGCAGCTTGCTGAGCTTCTTCACCAACCCAGGCCTTCACATGCCCTGGACAAGCGCTTAGGAACACAAAGACATTGCCGGTGGCTGCACTGCATGCTGGGAGCACAGAGGCAAGTGAGTGCAGCGTGGATGTGGGGCCTGAGGCTGACTCTATGCTTCCTGAGAAAGGGAGCAACAGCAGCCCCGAGGGCTGGGCTGCCACCAGGACTCATGAGGTCCACTTCCTCCACCAGCACGTACTTAATAAATGTTCAAAGGAGTCAGGTCCCAGCTGAGGGCAAGTTATTGCAATGGAAGTGTAGAAGCTGGGGCACAAATGACTCCGACCCTGGGCCCTCTGGGCAGTTTGCTCAGGACCACAAGCCTTAGGGTGAAAAGGACCTGATAAGTCCCCTAATTCAAGTTTCTCACCTGAGAGATGGGGACCATGAGACAGAGAAATGATTCACTAAGTGAGCATATACAAAAAACTGCAGAGCTGAGGACACAGGTCTCCTGCCCTCTAGCTCCACACTGGGCCCTCCATCAGATGACTGCGGATAACAGTCCTACTAGCAATAGCTGTTGACACCATGCCATTGACAGTCCTTATCAAGAGCCAGATCCTGTCACCAGCATCAATCCATGTCCTGCTCACAAAAGCCCACAAGGTAGCCCTTGCCCTCTGCTCCCTCTGACAGAGAAGAGTGGGACACTTCTGCTCTGGAAGCCCAGGTACATTAGCAAACTCAGGTCTCTATCCAGGCCCTTCTCCACAGCTATCTTATACTGTGCCTGCATCAGGAACGGGAAGTCTCTCCTGGAATCATTTCACCCTCTTTAATTGAAGCCATAACTAGAGCCTCATTTGCCTGGGGGGTCATGAGCTTTCATCTTCACTCTGGCCTCAGGTCCACCCAGTCTGGACCGTCTCATGCTCAGCAAATCCACTCTAGCTGCCTGGGGCTGCTAAGGGCCCTCAGTGTGACTGCAGCTAAGCACCTGGTGCCACAGAGAACACCCACACAGGGACATGTGTGATATTCTGCCTGCTCCACCAAGGCTGGCAGAGCTGTTGAGAAAACGTCCCTCCCAAACTGGATCATGTCTCTTGAGCTCCTCATTTGGGGATGACACGGTCTGCTTTATGCTGAGTGTGTTGCCTAAGGAGGAAGCAGGATCCTGGGTTGAAGTGTGAGAGTGTGTGTGTGTGTGTGTGTGTGTGTGTGTGTGTGTGAAGGAGGAAGAAGGGAGAATGAAAACCCTGGAGAGCACTGGGGAAGCTGGGGAAGATTCATGCCCAGCAGTAAGGAAATAATGAGCAAAGAGGAGAATGATTTGTCTATTGAAGTTATGAATTTCACTAAGTTTTTCTAGCATACAGTGAAATGAAACCCTATGTCCATAAATAAGAAAATATTGAAATTGGTTATGGACCAGCTATACAACAGAGCCTCGTTTAAAAATAGAATGAGAAAATGTTCCCAATAATTCTCAGCAGAAAAAGTAGATTGCGAACTTGGTAAAACAGTCTTCCAATTATTTAAAATAGATGACACAAAAGAGAGAAATAACAAACAACGGTTAGCCACAAGTCATGACATCATAGGTACTTTAATGTATTTCCAAATATCCTTCAATGAACTCCTGATGTTTTGGTAAAACTGACTTCCATGATAAATGTCATTTTTCCCAACTCTGGAAGCATCTTTTAGAGCATGCCTGCTACAGCCTTGGTGTGGTCTGTGCCCCATTGGCAAGGGAACATGTGATATCCTGCCTCCTCCATGAACTTGTCCCTAATGTTCCAAAGGCACCATTCTCACTGAATCCTGGTGACAGACATTCTTACAGGGCTGTATACACACATAATATAATTCATGAAATGTATCATAAAATAAATTTATGATAAATTTATTAAAATCCTAGATGTGTATTAAGACCCTATGAACTCAATAAATTATTAATTTACACCAGAGGTTACTGTCCTGGTGTATATGTAGGTTATGCTTCACCTATATATCATTAAAAAAATAAATCAGCAGGTTTCACATAAGAACCCACTTGGAGAACTTCTTTTAGAAACCAAAGATCATTTAATTATGATGTTCTGTAAAGGTAGTAGCTGAGCCACATATAGACACAGCAACCAGCAGGGGGCGCTGACTTCCCCCTGGTCCCCACCACTCCCTACTGCCTGTCTCCCAGAGCTGAGCAGTGCTGACCATCTCCTCACCTGTTTCCTTAGGTAGAGAAATATTTCTCTGTACACTCATCTTTGTCAAAGGCGAGGATATGAATGACAGCCAAATGTACTGTGTTTAAGGGAAAAAAATGAAAGTGACCACACTTTGTGGAGAAAGTTTCCACATGTTTAACAGACCGTGGAAAACCTCTGACATCAACATGAACAAAAGATGGCATTAGGATGGCTATGTGATAACCAGAACCCTCCCTTCACTCCTTTATGTGGCCTTCCTGGGCTGTGTGGGTGGGTGGGTGGCTGAGCAGACTTTGGGTAATGCTCTAGCCCCCTGGGGGCAGAAACCCTTGTTCCAGATGCCACATGGCCCAGAGGTTCAGAATACGACCTGGGGAATCAGACAGACCCGGCTGGATGGCTGACTCTGCCAGCTTCCTCGCCACGTGACTGCTAGCAAGGGTCAGCTTATCTGGCCCTTGGTTTCCTCACCTGTAAAACGAGTGAATGCCTACACTTTACAGAACATCATAACTAAATGAGATAAGTATGAAAAGCTTAACCCTGAGACTGGCACAAAACAATGGTTACATCCATGGTGGCCATCAAATTCTGTATGACGGCATTTCTTTCCTATTTTCATGTTTCTTACACCGTCATGGTACTGCTACAGTTTTATATTTTCGATAAATATTGTGTTCAATTCACCCATACTGTAGTTTTACGGAGACTTCTTCCTCTTGTAGGAAGAATTGGGGGTGGCGGGGGGAACAGCAAAATCAAACAAACAGATCAACATAAAAATCTCATTCTAAGACCTGCCTCACCAGAATTCAAAATAGCCATGCTTATAATTTCATGGGGAAAACAATAAAAAAAATGGAGTAAGCATAGAACCTTATAAGAATTTACAGGGTAAATGTAAGACCCTAATTATATGTGCTGCTGCTAATACGAAGAATGGGGTGGAACATGGATTCAAAGATGCAGGAGCAGTCCTATGTCTATAGAAAAGGTAGCTCAGGCAGCTGTTAAAGAAGTGGGCTGGGATTTTTTCCTTCCTCAATTTATTGTACTTTATAATGTCATTAAAAGCAGCAATTCTAGGTACTTTTGGAAGTTCAAGGAGGATTTCTTTCCTTTGATTTTATGCCAATATATATATTTTTAAGTTCTGGGGGGAAAAAAGAACACTTTAATAAATTTCTCGGATTTGTTCTGCAGCTTGTTAAATCTCTGTCTTCTCTGATTCTGGATCTGAAGGTTTCCTTCTCGGAATGCCTCCTGCAATCAGTCACACAGAAAGGGAAGAGATGTGAGGCCGGGCCTCTGATCTCCAGAGTAGGGACAGGACAGCGTGGAGCTGGCTGCGGCCGTGTGGTACAGCAGTGGAGACGGGCAAAGTGGCCTCCCCATTTGAAGACCTCCATGGCTCTAAATGCCCTGGTGAGCGGAAGCTTAAGTCCTCGAGCCTCAATGGCACTTTTCTGAAGAAACAGAGTTGGCTCCAGCACTTCAATCCTTTGAACTTGTCCAGGGTTGAGCAGGGCGGTGCTAATAACTGGCTGTGTGAACTTGAAGTCATGATACGATTTCGCCCTACTCCAAAACCTTCTATAAAATGACCCCATTTCTTGCCATTAAATGGTGAAACAAATTCAGAAGTATTATCACTTGGGATCGGAGGATGCTATTTTTGATGGTAGATTTTTTGCCATAGGACCTCTGTCTGGAAAAGCGTGTTCAACCTCATCATTTAGAGTGCTCTAGGGAAGACTGGTGGCTTGCCCCAGATCGCACAGTGTGCACTCATGATGCTATGTGCATTTGTGTAGCCAGTGCTGACATCTAAAGTGCACGCCACGAACACAGGGCCACCGCTGTAGCGGATGCAAGTACAGCTGCTGTGTTGGCCGGGGCTGTCCTGGTGCCTGCTCGGTGATCTTCATCAACACTGGGAGACACTGCAAGAAGCTGCCCCCTGGGCTCCAGTGAAGTCTTGCCACAAGAATAATATATATTTTTTTTTTTTTTTTGTAATGAGCAAGCCTGAGCCTAGGGAAGGCCAAGTGTCATGTCTGGGTGCAAAGTTCCCAGGATGTCACATCACACTGGAGACTAATTTGGAGATGGCTTAGGAGGTGATGCCACCCTTTGCCCTGATCTTGCTGACCCTCAGTCCTTGGCTGGGTGCATCACCAAGGACTTACATACCATAGACCAGGGATTGGATCAGGCCAGGCCTCCCTGCCCTCAGCCTCCTGGGATGAGTGCTGTCCCAGAAATGCAGAAGGACTGCAGCATGGTGAGAAGGAGAAATGGCCCAAGGGAAAAAGCTGGGGAAGAACATATGGTCAAAGGAAAAAAAAAAACACACCAGCAAATCAGATCCCCACCTCATCCCAGGTACAGAGCATAAGCTCTGGAGATGGATCAAGAATTTGTGTATCATAAATAAAATTATAAAACTCTCAGCAAACATAGAAGTGAATACATTTTTTACTTTGGGATTCGGAAAGATTTCTTAAACCAGATGCACCAAGACTTGGCCATTAAAATGATCGATAAATTTAATATTATTCAAAGAATTTCTATCCATAAAGCCCACTTTAAAATGAAAGCCAAGCTGTAACTAGAAGAAGATATCTGCAATACACAAAATCAGCAAAATATGAGGATGAAGAATACATAAAATATGCTGCAACTTAGTAAAAGAAATACAACTCACTCAAGAGGAAAATGGGCAAAATATGTGAATAGACATGCCATAAAAGTGACAGGCACCCACAGACAGGCCACAGGTGTTACACGCCCACATCGATGTGCTTCAGAAGTGACATACACATAAGTCATGCCACATGTGTTACACAGATGTGCTACAGAAGTGACAGGTACATATGGACATGCCACAGGCATGACATTCCTGCATAGATGGCTACGGAAGTGACATACACACATAAACATGCCACAGAAGTGACACACTAGCATAGATGTGCCACTGAAGTGACATGCCTGTGGCAGAGAAGCATAAGAAAGGGTTCTCAGTGTCACTGGTGGTCAAGGGAGGGTGCATCAAGAGCGTGATGACACGGTTTAAACCCATCTTACTGGCAAGAACTAAGAATTGGGTGACACCCAAGTTGAAGAGAATGTGCACCCACAGGACATCTCCTGGACAGCTGGGGGGACACAGAATTGGCATAGCCACCTTCAGGAAATAGTTTAGCACTCTCTCTCAAGCCAAGTATTCAGATCCCCTTTGCCAAGCAAAGCTGAGCAATTACAGCCCCCAAAGAGACTCCTGCACATTTATAACAGACGAGAATGTTCTTATTGGCCACACTTACAATGGAAAAAAAAATTGAACCAAATGCTTAAAATTGGAAGCACAAAGAAATAAACTATGATCTGTTCAAACAACGGAATTTTCTACCGGTGTCAACACAACAAACTCCAGCAACCTGTGAAACGGATGAATCCCGGTAGAATAATAAATGAAAAAAGCTCCCCCAAATACCAATAGTTCAAACCCCTTTTTATAAAGTCAAAATAACTAAAACACTGGTCCTACATGAGGGAGATGTGCCGTCCAATCACATAGAAACAAAGCAGCAGAGTGATGGACAAACGATTCCAGAATACTGTCCCCTCCATGGCAAAAGGCAGAGTCCTCTGGTTACACAGAGGTGACTGGTGACGTTGTAGTTTCTACTTTGGGTAGTGAGTGTGTGGATACTAAATTTGTTAATAAATTAGTAAATAAAATATATATATAATATAAGTAGCCTTGTGCAGATCAGTGAGGAGGTATATGCCGCAGTCTGGCTGGGCACAAATCACAAGCCACTGAAGCAGGAACAAACTTTATTTCCGAACTCCTGCAAACGCCACGCACTCGGCCTTCTCCCGGGACACACCACACCAACCGGAAACCCCTCCTCTGGAAATCCCTCCTCCTGCACTTCCCCAACCAATGGGAACTCTCCGGGAATCCTGGGAGAACTCCAAAGTAGCAGGCTGAGGCAGACAGTAGGGATCTAATATACAATTGAATATACAGCTTAACATAACCATCATCATCTCAATGGCTTGCTAGGTCACCTCTCAACCACTCCATTCTGGCAAAAATGCCATGCGTCATTCCAACTCGGCTATGGCTCTCAGCATCTCCCCCCTTCTGTTTAATTAAACACCAAGCATGTGGCTTAGGGACCATGCCTATTAGGCTGTACAATACTACATATGGTCCTTACCCATCATCCGATGAGCTGACCTCAAGGCATCAGCCTCCTGTCTTAGGTTGGTACCACTGCAATTGGATCTTACCCATCACTGACTACCAGTCCAGCATACAGCCATACTTGTGGATAGGCCTATGCACCAGTGTGGGGGGGTGAGGTTCTTTGCCTCACCTCTGTTGGCCCCCAAATTTGGCCTTGGTGCCAGTGGGGGGCGGGTGATGTTCTTTGCCTCACCTCTGTTGGCTCCCAAATTTTAGCTGAACAACCATCACAAGCAGAAGGGAGGAGGATACAGAAATGCCACGACACCAAGCCAATTGACTGCTTCTTTGGAAAAATTGTCAACCACTCCCTTCTGGCAAAAATGCCATGCGTCATCCCGATTCGGCTGTGGCCCTCAACAGGTATAGTTAATCAAGGCTGTGCCCACTCCAGTTTGTCACAACTGTCCTTTCTTTCCTTTTTCTAAGGGACACTCATCATTTGATAATGGTGTGTTTTACTGTCAAGGTCGACAGACCAATGTTTGAGAGCTGGTGGCAAATCCTAAGCAGACTGAGCACAAAAAGAAATCAGGTACCTCCCAGACCCTTAAGAGCTGGCCGCCCGTGTCAGCCCCAGAGTGGCATGAACGAGAATGCTAGGGAGGCGGGGTCTGGGTGCAGGCCGCCCCCACCCGTGCCCTGAGGAAGCCTTTCTCTCTGCCCACGCTGCCCTCCTTCCCCGTCTCCAGCTCTGGAGCTGTGCTTCAGCCTGAAGAGGGGTCAGTCAGGGCCACCTGCCTCTGCACCTGTGGGACGGCTGACACCATTTGGTCCCTCCCCCTCTCCAGAGTTGCAATCTCTGGTGTAGGATCCAGGATTCCAGGGCTTGAACCCACTCCCCAGGTGCATCAAGGTTGGAGAAATCCCTCTTCCAGAGGTAAAACACCTTGCTTTGTCCTGTTTGTAATCCCAGGAACCATTTTGAATATATTAAACTCTCTACTTTTATGCCACCTGACATACCATTCCATTTTTATGGACCCAGGGAAGGAAGCAGGGGAGACCCCCTCAGAAAGAAAGAAGACAGGATGGAGTGGATGGATCAGCCACCCTTTTCCCTGGTGTCAAGACCCAAAGCCACAAGATACAAGTGTCCCCAAATCCCCTCTCAAGCAAAATCCCCAAGGGGGTACATTGAAGAAAGCAAAAGCAGCATCTTTCTTCTCTTTCCTATTTGAGTCTCTGGGACACGGTCCCCGAAGCCATTTGGGAAAGAGGGAGGGAACTCTTTCGAATCCAATACTTGTTAGACCTAGAACCAAACGACATCACTAAATGAAATTCTTAAGTGGCCACAGTACAGAGTGAGGTGGAGACCCTAGAAGAAAGCTAGACTGGAAGCACAAAACTACGCTTGCTTTGGACACACAGCTGGGGGCAGAATTGGGACAGTTGTCTCCCTGCTCCTTTCCAGGGCCTGACTTACAGCAGGGGTGCAGAGAAGTGTTGAATGAGTCTGAGCAGAAATGCCTGGGCCACCAGCGGGGTGGCTGCAGATTGGACCCAGTGGGTCTCACAGGAATGAGGGGGAGACCTTGCAGGGTGTGCCTGGGGACAGGATGGAGCAGAGGCAGTGGAGGGAATTCCAGGCAGTGCCAGTTGTGTAAGGTGAGGCGAGAGGTGGTGGCCGCTGTAAGGCTGGCGCGTGGCCTGAGGGGTGGAGGCTCTCTTCTCCTGTGGCCTCTTCCTGCAGAACAGTCTCGTGGCCAAGCCTGATGTCGACATCCCGACTCGGCAGCCTGCTGACACCCTGACTGCTCAGGCAAACTGAGCTGGGCGAAGCCAACAGCGAGGCCTCTTCCTGCTGCCCCCGCCACACCTGTCAGAGACAGCTGCTCGGCACTGGGGAAGGTGTGGGTGGTGGGGAATGAAAGAAAACCAAGTCCCAAGGAATAAATGCTTATTTATTCCTAATAAGAATAAAGCCTGGGGTTGTGGAGGAAAGGTGGATTTTGTTATTCAAATCACTTATACTCAGAATCCAGCTCTGACCCTTGCTACCAAAGGCAGAGAGAGTGCCCATTGTCACATTTCCCGGGCATTCCTTACAGTTGGGCTGGATTCAGGTGACATGGCCCAGCCAATGTGCCATGGTGAAATCAATAGGCATCACTTCCAGGCCCAGGTGGTTTAGTGCCTCTCTCTGCCATCTCTCCTCCCCCAGTGGCAGGGAGGCCTTGGGGACCAGCTGGCACAACTTTACAAAGGACAAAAGGCACATGACCTTTGCCAGACTTTGCACAGGAACAAAAACCTTTACACTGTTAAACCCACTGAGAATCTGCTATAAAAACCCACTGATCTGTCACTGCAGAATCATTATGCTAATAACGTAACACATCGTATAGCCTTTGGTCTGATGGGGATACAAGTTACTAAACTTCCTAGACCTCAGTTTCCCCAATTATAATAAGATAGGGGTTGTTGTAAGAATATAACATATGCATGTGCCATACAGCATCTGTTACAGAGTTGTCACTTAAATAAACATGTCTGTTCTTTAAAGATACTGTTGATGTCATTATTTTGCTGTGGTTGCTATTGTGACCGACACTTTTCCATGGGCAGCTAGTACATCTCAGGCTTCCTGCTGGTTGTTCTGCATAAGTTAATCACAGTTGTGTAGCTAAAGAAACTGAAGCTGAGAGAGGTTACTTGTTTAAAGGAACACAGCTAATTAGTGACCAGGTCAGGATCAGAAAGAAGGATGTTCTGAATAAAAAAGTCTCCCTTATTCTCATGGTGACATTCCTGTTCATATTTCAGACACAGAACCCAAGGCTCAGTGACATTATAAAAGCTCACCAAGCAAAGCCATCACTAGAGTCAGGGGACTTTGCTCTTTTCCCAACCTGATGCTGCAATAATACTGGAAAAGATAAAGGCCTTATGGCACTGGGCACACTCGGCCTCCCCTCCCCCCACAGCTGCCTGGCCACCATGAACTGTGACTTGAGGCGCTGCTGCTGCAGATACTGCAGGCCATGGTCAAGGAGCACGCAGGAGGAGGCAGCTGCAGCTCTGTGGAGGACGCTCAGGCACGTGTGCTGCCCACACAGCCTCTCGGCAAAGTCCCCAGTGAGGAGTCCTGGTAGCTGGAAATCAACATGGGAAGCCTTTCCAAATCCTCACCAGCTCACTCCTGCGCGTGTGTGCTTTCCCCCTCCCTCTGTTTGGAGGTTGAGGAGAGAAGTGAGCAGTGTGGATTCTAAGCAGTTTACACTGAACCAGATGGCGCATCTGATTAGCATCAGACGAAACAGACAACATTACTTAGAGATGAGGTTCTCGTGGGGACAAATCTGTTCCAACAGTGCAGCAGGCTTGGTTTCCTCGCGGGCTCCTCTCGGAGCCTCCTGGGGGCATATCTAGTCTTCCCTGCTCCCCTCAGAGCCACCGGGCATGTCTGAGTTTGTGTTGGAGAGGACAGAGATTAATCCCTATAGATTCTCAGTTCTCTTCCTGCTGAACTCTGAGGTCATTCGCACAAGGAAGCCATCCTGTGTGGAGCCACTATCACTGGCTACTCCTCACTCACTTCTTCATGGTGTGTGCTAATAAGCCACATCATACCATCGGGCCTGCAAGGCGATCCAGCAATCCAGCCTGTGGCTGTGCCCATATTACAGGTGAGGACATGAAGATGCTCTAGGATTGGGTAGCTGACTTAAGATTGCAGGGCAAAGAACAGTGGAGGCCAGTGAGGCTGGCTGCCTCCATTCTTTAAAGAGTCCCAAGGGCCAAACCACCAGAGAGGATGGCTGGCAAGTGTCCAGGACCACATGAGTATGGTAAGGCCTGGAGCAACGTGAACAGTGAAGGGAGAGGCCACCAACCCTCTCCTGCCCAGCCTCCTTCTAGAAATACCAAACACCTACCTTTTGCAAAAATGCTCTGGGGAAGTGGAACAAAAATGGGAAGAACTTACAGACCCAGGCCCTTTCATTCATCAAGTCCCAGGTGCTCCAGACCCCCCCCGAGGAAAAACATGTGGCTTCCAGGGCAACGGGAGTCCGGGCTTAGGGTGAAGTGCAGCTATGCAACAGGAAGAGACTCGCTTATCACAAGGAATCTAAAGGTCAGGATAGTGGCTGAGAGACTGCAGGAGGGAAAATCTGCACCATGAACAGTGAAAGTCATCACTCTGTACAGAACATTGCGCTGAAAGTGATGTTGCACTAAGTGCTTTAAATGCCTCATACATCTCACTAGCCTAGAGAACCACCTTCTAAGGCAGACACTATTTTAATATTCCCATTTTACAGATGAGCTTACTGAGGATCAGAGAGGTTAAAAAATCATCCATGGGGGCTGGAGTTGTGGCTCAGCAATAGAACGCTCACTTCACACGAGGGTCTGGGTTCGATCCTCAGCACCACATAAAAATAAATAAACAAAATAAAGGTATTGTGTTCATCTACAACTAAAAAAAATTCTAAAGTCATCCATGGTGACACAGCTGATAAGGGACTGATCCAGGAATTAAATTAAATTAAATGACCCAAGTGCCAGTGCTCCTATCCAGTAAACCCTGAGCCCCTCTGTGGGGGGATCCTCCCAAAGAGAGGTTAATAAGGTAGCCTGCCAAAATCTGACAGAGTGCTTACAAGCCTCCCGGCCCCTCTGCTGGACGTCCACACAAATGCTGAGGGTTGTGAGTACAAGCCAACACCTCCGACAAGGCTCCAGGAGCTTGCACATCTGGCACTTACATGAGAGTAGCCCAAAGTAGATCCGTCCTGAGGCACAGGGTGCTTCACAGGAGAATAACAGGAGGCATTCATGACAGCTTGAGTTTGGCCAGAGGGACCAAGCTCACCTTGGTGAAGGGTATGAGGGTAGACACTCGCCCCCAAACAGTGGACACCAGCAGGTGTCCATGAACTCAGCCTGTCCATCTGGAATTGAGCCCTTCAGAAAGGGGAGGAGCAGAAGCTTCCCTGTGGGGCAATTCAGTAAAGGGTTCACTTAGCAAATAAAGAGTGGGACAGCGGAGCCCAAGAGCCCACTGCCCTCCAGGCCAGGGACGGGTAGACGCATGATGCTCTGTGTCCTCTGGAAAGCAGGGACCCAAGGGTACTTTGTTTGCCTGTTCCTAGTCTCTGGATCTATTTGGAGGTAGAAATTTTACATTGCCTTTGTCACTGTGAACAACAATAGGGCTGGCCTCCTGTCGGTTAATATTAATCAGAGGGTTTTTACAGAATCTAAAGCTGTCGCACAGCAGGACTGGGAAGCAGCAGCTGGCCAGCTGCCCTGTGACCCTGCTAGCCCTTGAGGGGCCCCTTGCAGCCCAGGAGAGGGGGCTCCAGGAGAGGGATTACTCGTACTTCCACAGGCTGGGATTGACACACATGCCCAGTCTGGGCCGTGCTCACTCTCCATCTGGCCTCCATGCTAAGCAGGGCCCCTGATAATAATGGCAGCTCAGAACAATGAAGGAGAGCCAACTAGCCAGCCCCCTGCCGCCTGCGCAATGCCATGTGTAGCTGCAGGTGTCCTTGTTACGTCCCTAGGACTGGACTCGATTTGTTTCAATGGTGACGCCACCCAAAATCCCAGCAGGGGCTGCCAGAGCAGGAAAAGGCAGGCATGTTTGAGGGCCTTCGGAGTGAGGGGACGTTCACCTGGATGTGGAAATCAGAACCTTACAAACACAAACGTCTCACTTTATGAAGCAGCAGTGATGGAAAATGGGCAGCTGGGCTTACCAAGGTCAGTCTCATCACTTTGCTCAAGCCACCCTGCACAAACCAACCACATACGTGTTGGATTAAAATGTTCTCATACCTAAATGGTCAGGAAGCCACACACATGAATATGAAAATCACAGGAATACCTGCCTTCCCCGTGTGTCTCTCTCCTACCCTAACCCCAGGACAGGATCCAGACAGCAATTTAGGATGCACCATGCTAACCAAGACTGGGCAAGAAAAACACCTTTATAGTGAAGTGGTTTCTGAATGTCTCTGTGATTACCAGGCACTTTACATAAATATTCCAGCTTCACTCCCTGAATAAATTCCAGTTGGGCCAGGCAGAGCCTCTGGATTCTAAGACCCCAGTTTCTCAGTTTGTGTCTCATTTTATTATTGACTTCAGTGTGGACAGAGGAATTTAAAATTGGAAAGGCCTGGTCTTAGGGTCCAAAAAAAAAACAGTGCTGACCTCCAAAGTCATCCTTTCACCCTTCTAGAGGGGAGAGGAATGTGAGGTTCTGAACAGGTAAGCAAAGAGGGGCAAAGGGCATGCTCCGTTTTGCATGATCCAGGAATGCAGACTGCTGTCAGAAAGGAGCCAGGGGGTGAAAATGAACTTCTGGACCCCCGCCCCCATCACATCTGGAGGAGCTCTGGACATCTAGTTCACTGGCCTCAGAAACAAGAACCCCTAGTCTCTTGACAATAGGATGCTTGTCAGAGGACTCAGGCTACCAGTTTAAAGGGACAGCCACTTTGTTTAAATCCTGTCATTCCCTAATCTCCAAAAGATGCCATTAAGTGAAATTAGTCAAAGTTCAGAGGAATTACCTTCCTTTGAGCGATAATAATAAAAAGCCAAGAGAGAAAATATAGCCCATCTCTTTGATTATATATCCAAGGAGGGTTACAGAAGCAAACATAGAGGCTGGGAAGACTGGCTTCCTCTGGAGAAGGCCCTGGAGTGGTCACACACAGGTCCAAAGGCACCTTTTCATATCTTTGCATTTAGATCCATATAAATGTATTACCTATTCAAGAATAATTTACATTTTTAAAAAGCTAAAAAAAAAAAGAGAGACCCTACAAATCCTACTCAATCAGAATCTCTGAGCTGGGCCCCAGGAATCCACATTTTAACAATGTTTCCAGATTATTCCTACATCCTTGAAGTTTTGAGAACTTCCCAAAGATCAGTTCTATTAAAAGGAACCCGCCCACCTCCCTTCAGGTTACAGACAGCAATAGTAAATCGTGCAGAGAGAAATCTTCTCATACCACAGTGACCTAAGGTATATACACGTCTCCAAACTTCCTGACCCATTACTTTTTCTCAAGAAAAATAAACACTGCAACCTAAGAATCCCTCAAATCAGTTTAGCTTCTGAAATCTGAGCTGGCAGCCACTCTCCACTTCGCACCCTCATGTGGACTAAGGGAGCAGTGAGGAAAGAGATGTTTTGTGTCCAGACAGGTCGCCCTCTCCTGCCAGGTTCCAAAAGAGGACTCACCCAACCCGGACGCCTTGCACTCACCTTGCTTTTTAAAGAGATTGCTTTGGACGATCTCCTTCATGGATTGAACTTTCTGCTTCTGCAGTTTCACAGGGGGGATGCAGGTGTAGAACTCATAGAGGAGCTGGCTGGAAATGGGAGTCAGGGAGAGCAAATTAGACCCAGCGACCTGCCCCCCAGCACTGACAGAGCCTCCTGGGGTGCCAGGGTCACTTCTGCTCCCCTCAGACCCTCAGTTCCTGACAGAGCTCAGGGGCACAGCAAGCCTCCAGCAAAGATGCATCAGCTGTGGTTGGTGTTGAGTGTTAAGAGCATTTGAAGAGATGTAAAAATCTGAAAGTGGCACCATCAACCCTGAGTCCTTACTGCATACCCAGTACATTGCATGCACTGCCATTTAAACCTTGGAACTCTATAGTTGGATAGGATATTCATCCCAATGTTACAAGAGAGAAAAATAAGCTTTAAAAAGGTCAACTAACTTTCCCAAGGTCAGGCAGCTAGAGAGTCAAAGCAACAAGAAAACCAAGTGCTGACTTCATTAGCATATCATTTTATTTATAAATGGCTTATGCTTGGAAATGCTTTATGATACGTCTTGGGATCAAAAAAGGTCCTTAACTTTAAGAACATCTGTGAAAAATTGGTGGGTTGCAGATAGTTCGGGGCATCAAAAAGGAGATAGCTCTTTTCAGATAAAAATAAAAATATCTCAAAACAGAATAACAGTCCCTGTCAGCTTTCCAGAAAAAACAACATGATGGTATTCATTCATCCTTTCAAGTATTTATTAAGCATCTACTTAGTTTGTGACAGGCAACATGCAGAGAAATGAGAGTCATGGGAACAGACTTGGTTCCAGTTGGCATGGATCTTACATTCCAGTGGAGATGCACACACAACGCAGACACCAACAAAGCAACATGCTGTGATCAATGCAACAAAGGAGATAAATAGGAAGCTATGTCAGAGAACAAGGGGCTAGGGGTCAGCGAGAATTTAATTGATTTACAATATTCAGCAGTAGCTTTTCTGAAAAGTTAACATTGAGCCTGAAGCTGAAGGACAAGAAAGAGCCGGCAAAAGATCTTACGTGAACAAAAAAGGGACATCTGTGAAAAAATTGGAGCTCAATGATATCAAGTGAATATTGGAGTATAGTTATAAAAGCTGCACCAAGGACGATTTCTCAATTTCAATCCATGGGTGGCAGTTATGCAAACATGAGCCTTGTGGACAGCAGGGAAGGGCATGTGGGAACTCTGTGTACCATCTTCAAACAGAAAAGTATTTAAACATAAAAAGGTGTTTTTTTTTTTTAAAACATCTCCTGTTATCTAGGAACTCAAGCAAATTTAAGGACAAGAAAAAAAGATGAGGGTATATCAGATCCAAAGGCCCCTATTTCACCAGTGTAATCACATTAAAATTATGGGCTATCCAAGAGATCAATGGAGTTAAAAAGCAGAAGCACAAGGGAGCCCAACTCCATTGTCTGCCCTGTGTCCTTAAGGTGTCCTCCCCTTGCCACTATAGGGCTTAGGAGGCAAAGACTAGAACCTGAGCAACCTTCAAGCCCAGGTCCAATTGAAACATTTGCCCCAAACAAACATCTCTTACTCTATGTGTTTACCTTCTGTAGCTTCACAGGGATGCTTATGGTTTTCATCAAAGTCTGACACAACAAAACTAAAAGGTAAATATTCCCATGTAGGAGTCCCCAGGCCTGCCTCGTGGTTACCCTGTCCCTGAACTGAGCGCCCGTCTGGAACTCCCCACAAGAGCCCTCCTTTCCCTTTGAATTCCTGGCTGACAGCAGAACCAGGGAAAGTACATCATAGGCTCTCACCTGAGTAACTTTGCATCAAAGACCGTTTCAACATCGTGGAGGACAGATGGGATGTATTTCAAAGCCGCCACCTGGGTAGAACATGAAATAAACATGAGTGAGGCCACATCTAGCAATTCAGGGAGGGTGAGGAGGATGCTCTACGACACAACACCTATCAGAGTTGAAAGACCCTGCACCCAGGACCTGCCACATGATGCGAGGCTGTGGGTGGATTGAAACCCAGGCCTGCACTTTTCTGCACATAAAAGAGAGGTCCTGCTTCTGTCTAAGATGCTGCCATCATACAGTTGAACCATCATAGACTTGGAAGTGATGCAGATCTGGGGTCAAATTCTATTTGCACACCATCTTAGCCATGTGGCTTTGGACAAAACACTTAACCTCTCTGATTGTCAGAGTCCATGTCTTTAAAAGAGGAAAAGTGATATTTATTTTGCAGGATTGTGAAGAATAGAAAAGAATGTGCATGAGGCATCTAGCAGAACCTCTTGCATATTTTACATGTTCAATAAATGGTCATTTTTATTCTTCTTAGAAGATAGTGTGCTTGAATTGATTTGCTGGTGGCAAGAATGGCTTGGACTGAGTTATTTATATTTTCTCTCCATGGTCTGTTTAATGAGCAAAAAATAGTGGGAATGTAAATGATAGCGGGCAAGCATTGGGCTACAGCTCGGCTAAAAAAGCTGCAACTGTGCTGGGTTGTTACTTTCCTTCCAGGTAATAAATGCACATCCAGAGATGTGAGCCACACCCACCCCCAGCACAGCAGCACCATTTGCCAGGCAACCAGACAGACTCTAAGTTCAGCAGAGGGACTTGCAGGTCACATGGATGGAAATAATGTCTCAGAATCAAATGGAAGTATGCATTTTTTATTCTTTTATTTTCTATGCTGTAGGTCTTCTGTTATCAGTATTATCATCCTTTGGCAATCAGACCCAAATAAAAATCATGAAAATTACTTTCTTAAAGAAAATCTTACTCCTAGCCATACACAAATAAGTGTCTTATTTAAATAATGATGATGACTCTTCTCTGAGAATTTACAATGGGGCAGACGCTGTGCTGAACGCTGTGAATATATTAGCTTCTTAATTACAGCCCTGCAAGGGAGATATTATTTCCATAGATAAGGAAGCTCAGTCGCATTAAGATTCAGTAACTAACCCAAGGTCAAAAAGTTGGCAAGTGTCAGCCAGGATTCAAATTCAGGCAGGCTGCTCCGAGATCCACTCCTTGGAACCCTGAAGCTGCATGACCCCCTTCCTCAAATGCCAGCTCTTTCTACCCCTTCATCCTTTTCTCCTTGTTGTTTATGATTTATACTATCAGTACCATGGATTTGATATACAAAAAATAAATCACATAAAATAAGGTTTTGGGGGTGAAAATCGTCCCTGAAGCCCCACATTTTCATCTCAGCCCCAATCTGTCCTTCCCAGAAGAGACCACTGTTAACAGTGTGGGGAATTTCCTTCCAGATTTTGATCATGCACGTGTACGTGTGTGTTGTGTGTGTGTGTGTGTGTGTGTGTGTGTGCGTGCACACACATGCATGCATGCAAATACACAGCTCTTTAACTTGCTTTCTGCAAATAGCCATGTGCCACTGTGACCTTGGCATGCCATATCACGGCGTATGCTCTCTTCATTTCTGGCCAGCATTCTAAGTGCCTGAATGGTATGCTACACCTCCTTCAACCCTTCCCCTGCAGATGGGCTCCATGCTATTCTCAGTTTTTCTTAATTATACAATGTGTGGTAAGATGACATTTAACACATAGATCTCCTTGTATTGGTAAGAATCCCTACAGGGGGGGATTGCTCAAAGAGGAACTAGTTCATCAAAATGGATACATGTGAACTGCAGTAGATCTCAAGTTACCTTGAAAGAAGCAGTGGCCAATTTCTTTTTACTGACTGTCTTTTCCCCCACAACCTTGCTAACACTGAATATATAACCTTTTTAATTTTTGTCAATCTGATGAACAATTTGCAACTCTTTGGTTGGCAGCACAGTTGGGCATCTTTTCTACACTTACTGAATACTTGTAGTTATTAAGTTGCTTGTTCATATCCTTCTTCCATCCTTCTTTTTGGGGGATTCTTCTCTTATTAGTTTGCAGAATTCTCTAGGCATTATTAATATTAACTCTTTTGTGGTATCACTTTTGCAAGAATTTCCTCTTGCTTTTCTATTGTTCGTTGCTTATCTTTTAGCTTTGTTTATCATATCTTCCCTTGCACAATAAGATTTTAATTTGCATGTTGTCAAATTTGTCAGGCTTTTTCTTTATAGTTATTGGATTTTGTGCCTAGAGATCTATTCCTTACGCCTTCAAATCTAGATGACAAGAGAAAACAGGCTGGTGTTTCTAAAACAATATTCTATTGGCCACTCTGGTCCCGTAAGATGGGCTTAGGTATGCTTCAGGGAAAAGGGGTTCACAATCAAATAATTTTGGAAAATATTAACTTAAGCAAAGGTAAACAGTGAGTTTTTTTAATAAGCTGCATAACTTTTCAGGAATTTAATATGCTGGGATGCATTATGACATTTCTATAGGCTGTTACTATACAGTATACTGCAACCAACCTAGTTGGTAAAAGTCATCAGGAAACACCAAACAGATGTAGCAAAGTCCACTGCCTTCAGGACTGGGCAAATAGGAGGGGAAAAAATGACATGAGATGTGTCTGGAGCAGCTGGAAGTGATGAGGCACTGGAACCCACACTCTCTCTAAGAATGAGTTGTTCAATTGTTCAAATGCTGTGCTGGCAAACTCAAATGCATCTGTGGGCTGCATTTCTCCCCACCTGTAGAGTCTAGAGATCCATGTGATCTGAGAAGGGCCAGTCCAGTAGCTGTCACCATTTCTTCATCCATTCTTAGCCTACAGGAACACGGGTGTGAAGCCAACTCCCCACCCAGGCCCCGTATGCACACAGCACAGCCCCATTTCCCAACCCTGTGTGCTGCACCGTCAGGTACGGTAACAAGAATGATATAGATGAGAGTGTCATATGCCTATCGTAATGCCTGGTCCTCCCCAAGGCAAGTGCATCCATCCCTAAACATTACATCACCCCTCCTGCTCTTGGTCCACGGTGCCTCCACAAAGTATAATGTGAATTATCGTAATTAAGACCAAATGAGACAACAAAAGAACAACCCCTGGGCAAATTGGGGGAAGCCAGGGCTCAGTGTCTGCAGCAGGCTGCTGGTGTTCAAGAGCTGCTTCTTGTTCCTGGGCTGGGGAGTGACACCACAGCATCACAGTCCCCAGGGTTCCAGACAGACGCCTGCATGTACACAGCAGCTGTTAGTGCAGAGGAGCTGGGCAGGGAGAAGGCGGCTTCAGAAGGAGCCCATCTTCCCAACCTCCTGCTCTAGGCTGGTAATTAAGTCGAACAACTGAGTAGCTGTCACCGGAGACATAGGGTGTTATCAACACCACAGGAGAAGAGTTAATGTTCATCTGGCCCACGAGGCCCCACAGAGAGCTGGCAGGCCCATGGCTCTCTCTTCAGGTAGGGACAGCCTATCTATGACTTAGGAACTTGGCCAAGACTGTTGTCACAGCCAGCACTGGCCACAAGGCTCTGGCCACGCTCTTCCCCTGACACACCTGAGCAGGTGACAGCAGGTGCACAACCCTGCACTCCCAGAGGGGACAGCTCAGCTTATGGTTCACTGGGGACCTCTATCTGCTGCATGTTTCTGAGGCCTGGGAACTAGGAACAGGTTGGTTTTCCAGATCTATTGGACTCCTAGGAACTGCTCAGCTTCACTGTCGAGATGACTGCTACTCTCATCATTAATACTGTTATGCATAAAACAATAGTGTATATTCCATAGTGTATAAAATATTTAAAGCAAACACACACATATATGCACAGATGCAATACATATGTGCATACACAGATAAAATACACTATTAATCATAGGGCTTTAACATTGGGACTATTATTGGAAACATTATATGTGCCAAACACTTTACATTCCTGATCTCACTTAATGCTATGACTGTTGCACGAGTAGATACTGCCATTCCATTTCACCAAAGAGAAACACTGGCACAGAGAGGTCCATCACTTGCCAGAGCCAAGCAGCTAG
Source organism: Spermophilus citellus (assembly GCF_964194105.1). Lineage (NCBI taxonomy): Eukaryota > Metazoa > Chordata > Mammalia > Rodentia > Sciuridae > Spermophilus > Spermophilus citellus. The sequence continues at coordinate 124,591,303 of NC_138182.1, forward strand.
TAAGCAGCACAGCGTGGACATCCCCCAATGGCCCAGCTGGCTCCTACCCAGCATACTCTGCTCTGCAGATGGCCATGGTGTTTTGGGAAAGGTGTTTCTTCTGGGCAAGGGGGAGGTTTCAGTTGGAGAAAGAAGGCTAACTTGGGAAAAGAAGAGAATGAAGAGCCCCCTTTTTTGAAAAGAAAATACAGTTTCCTGACATCCCTCCTCACATATCTAGCAGGTTGCAAGACCGGTCACAAGGAAAACACTCGCTAGATCAGAAATTAGGCAGTCATGGGGGGGGGGCAGATAATTTCCTAGATTAATCACCAACTCTGGAACCTCCTGTTGAAGGCTAGCTACAGTCCTCAAGAATAGAGCAAGACCCAAACTCGGTGACAGGGTTGACTGGCCCAGAAAGAAGACAAGGGGGCTGTCGTACTTGGGATCCGATATGACCCCAAAGGCTCCTGTGCTGAAGGCTTGAACTCCGGCTGGAGGCACTTTGGGGCCTAGAGACTGCAGGAGGTGGCCTAGTTACATGTGTTCATGGGGGAACGTGCATCTGAAGGGTTTATTTTGTCCGTGGTGTCTCTCCTTCCCTCTTCCCCTGCCTCTGGCCTCCATGAAGTGAGCAGCTTTGCCCCACTACACTATGCCACCATGATGTTCTGCCTCACACTGGCCCAGAAAAAAAAAAGAATCAGCCGAGCAGGGACTGAGACTTCGGAAACTATGAGCCAAAACAGATTTCCTCCAGGTTGTTATTCTCCGGTTCTTTGTCCCAGCAATGGAAATCATTGCTGCCCAGAGGGATCTCACCCAGAACTGAGTACTCTGGGCTGTTAGCAACAGTCACTGTTTAAAAACAACAAACCCCAAACCAGCAGACCCACCTCCTTGAACTCAAAGGGACCCATCTGTTCAATGTTTTCAGATTCTCTCTCTCTCTCTCTCTCTCACACACACACACACACACACACACAATCACACACTGCAAGCATGATCATGAACATGGTGGGTGCCAGCAGACAGCCTTCTTGTAAGCTTTAAGAACATGTCTTAAAATGGCGCCATGGGAGAAGGCTGGACGTCTTCCTCATTCAAGAGCCATGGGCATTCAAAACTCCGTTCTCACACCTCTGATGTTCATACTTTGACTTTAGTCAAAGGCTAGAGGGCCAAGGCCCTTGGGAATGGGACCCACAATGTCACAGGGGTTCCCCAGAACAGGACCAAAGAGGGCATTTCCTCAGAGAGGCTGTTTCCCCAAGAAAGTGGAGTTTGCCTCAGGAGTCTCGCCCGTCACCTATATTCCTAGGACCTGAATCCAGGCTGTGCAAGACTAGAGGTCTGGTTCCTAATCACCACCAACCTGCTGTGGACATGGAATGGCATTTCCCTACACCTGGGGTTCATCCTGTGGACCACTTCTCAAAAATGGGCCACTTAAAGGTGGTGTATACACACCATGGAATATTAGCCATAAAAATGAGTGACTTTCTGAGTTTTGCTGGTAAATGGATGGATCTGGAGACTATCAGCTAAGTGAAATTAGCCAGTCCCAAAAGACCAAAGGAATTTCCCTCTGATATGTGGATGCTAACACACAGCAAGGGGGAGAGAAGGGAAGACTAGAAGTTCAGTGGCTTAGACAAAGGGGAATGAAGGGAAGGGAGAGGAGATGGGAATGGGAAAGACAGTAGATTGAATTGGACACAATTCTCCCCTGATCATGTATGAATACCCACCAGAGAAGTCACGTTCAACGACAGGATAGGATCCTAATTAGAATAAGTTATAATCTATGTATATTTAATACATCAAAATACACTCTAAAAAGAACAACAGAAAGAAGAATGGGCTGCTTTTCTCCCAGTCTGGACATTTGGACATTTACACTGATTCACAGAGAAAAGGAGGGGCGGTGGAGCCTGCTGATTTGGGGTGCCTTCGTGACTGTGACCCGAGCTCCGCCCATCTTTGCTGTCATTTAGCTCCCCTCCTTCAGCCTTTTTCCCAAAGACTGGGTCTTTAATAAAACTACACTATTCCTCGTGGTGACTAAGGAAACGGTCTTCGGATTCTCACAGCCTCGATTCAAATCCAAGACCTGCCAGCGTTTCCGAGGGTTAAGTCACTCAACCGCTAAGCCTCCTCGCCTCGTCTGAAAAGCAGAGATAAGAGACTTTGCTTTATAAGGTGCTTGTTAGAAAAAAATCAAATGAGCTAACAATCTATGTAAAGCCTTTAGCTCGGTAGCTTGACATGTCATAAACGATAAAACACAAAACAGAACAAAATGCAACAGAAATGGTCCACGCTGCTTCTCATCCTTTCATTCATTCAGCCGACGGATAATAGAGCACTTACTGTGTGTCAACCACTGCTCCAGACACTGGGGTTACAACAGACAGGGCCCCTGCCCTCCTCCATATGCTAGTGGGTCTGTCAGCATGTGTGGCGATCAAGTGGCCAAGAGAACATGTCATCCAACACATCTGTTCTGCTCCATCCACTGGTACCATCACACCATCACACCGGGGCATTATGAGACGGCACAGACCTCAAAGACAAGGGGCTAGCTGGTGTGCGACATCACCCTGGGCCTTCTGCTCTCATTTGAGCTGTATCCTGTTCACAAGTGTCTCCTGCTGGCCCTGTCAACCTGCTATTGGTTTTACCAATGATGCTCATGGGGATGGCACACAGACACCCCTGGCCTAAGGCATTCCTGTGGTGTAGAGAAGGACATTGACTTTGGAGTCAGGGGACCTGGCTCTGCCACTGTGCAGAGGGGTACTTTGCAATGAGTTATTTAATCTTGTGAGCCTCTCAGGGACATGGAGGACCAATTTCCTGCAGATCTCTAGCAGAATTAAAAACAATGCAGAGCCTGTCTCAGGTGGGTCCTCGATGAGTAAGAAGGCCTTTCTATTGCTTTTTCTGCCCTTTTGAACCACTGGCTTTAAATTTAAACCAGCAGTTTTGAGGGAGCTGCTGCCATGCCAACTCAGAACAGTAAGGAAGGCCACAGAAAGCACTTCACAGAAGCCAGATGAACCTCTCAGATGGGGAATAACTTTCTTAAGTCCCAGAACTCACAAAGCATAGATCTGAGCTGGAACTAACACAGACATGGCAAAGGGTTCTCTCCAAAGCTGCTACCCTGCTGGAAATACTCAGTTTGCACCAGGAACATGGACCCTGGGCATTCTTATTCTACGCTCCCACCCAATGCCTGTGGCAGACAGGACTAACACATCACAGCACTCTCCCGCTGTTCCCCTCGCAGACTCAGAATTCAACCTCCAGACACCTTATGCTGTGTCTCTAGGTGAAAATTGGCCATCATTTCTTCCCCATATAGTCCTTTCATGTGAGTCTGTTCTCCTTGAAATGTGTATTTGGGTTTGTTTTGTTTATTCTTTAAATGAATAAATGAATGTACTGACACTATTAGGCTTCACGTGACAAGGTTAAGAACACGAATAGCTTCCATTCTAGTAAAAGACCCCCCAGAGTCTTTTAGTCTCTGAAGAGGTTGGAGGGATAGGTATAAATTACTAAAAATCATTTAAACTATATTACGCACCAGCCCTGTCTCCCAAGCCTTAACTACATTGCTTCTTCAATCCCTCTTGTCCTCTAAATTCGACTTTGGACTTCCCATCTTAAGGTAAACCAAAGCCCAGAAAACGGAAATGACTTTCCCAAAGTTATAAACCGACTCCCCCACCCCCAGGAGCTGACTCCTGTGGCAAACACCAAAATCCACAGAAGATTCCTGGCCTGGGTTCTGCTGACGTCACGTGGCCTTGACCTCTCTAAATCTTCAGCTCATTCCTCACACCCGAAACAGCATCACATTATTCTCCAAACTTGAATTTGCTCTCCAAATTTGAATATGACTTTAAATCCCTCTTTGATGACTTTTCAACAACCATGTAAATAGGTGGAAAGCATCATTGGCTTTATGTAAATCCCTGAAGCTAAATTTGGCCCTTAGAGCAAGTTTAAAAGAGATAAAACGCCTTTGCAAGGCTCTAGGGTAGAATCCATAAGAGGAAACTAGCATAATGTGGCCCAAATCATGGAGAAAGTGGGGCTCCTGACACAGTTGCCCAGACAATGAGGATCGGGGTGAGAAGATCCTTGTGCCCACACTGGAACAATCACGTTAGTCCTCGGCACTGGCACAGTCTTACGATTTGCCCCTTGGCAGAGTGTTCTGGATCCTCACCCAGGGAGGTTTCACAGGCGAGGGGACAGAGACGCTGGGAAGTTATATGACCTGCACAAGGCCACTCAGCCCTCGGAGAAGCCCGTTCCTGTGCACCCAGCCGTTGCAGGGCACTGCCCAAGCACTCCCCACTCGTCCTTGCCCCCTTTCTTTCTTCCTCCGCCTTTCTTTTCCCACCTTCTTACTCCCTCCATCTTTCCCTTCCCCCAGAACACATGTGGTTCGTCACGGGGAAATGGATTCTGAGCCACAAGGGCAGCTCTGACCTCTCCTTCGCCGCCTCCCCTCTCTGGGCCTTGCTCCTTTTCCTCCCCACAGTGTTGGCCGCCATTTCTGCTGCTTCCCTGGAGCCTGACTCAGCCCACAGCCTCTCCCACTGCGCTGTTCATATCCTAACGCCTCACAGCGCCTCTCCAGAAGCTCAGCTGCCTCAGTGATGCACAGGGGGGCAGAGGGGGACACAGGCCGGGCTCTTCCCACGCTTCCCCATGCTGCCTCTGCCCCTGCTAGCCCTCGATCAAAGAATGACCGGGGCTTTAGGAATGTGAGGAAGATGTCTTTAAAAACCAGCAAGAGGGAAAGGAAAGTGAAACTGCAAGATCACAGCCCCTATTCATCACAGGGCGACATCCAGGTCCACAGCAGGAGCAAAATGATCAGTGTACAGATCGCAGAAAGTATGGGTTGCAGCGTGGTCCTCAGAGCCAGGCAGGAAGAGATCAGGATGCTGGTCCTGCCACTCCCCAGCGTGGAGACCTGTGGAAGCTTTATCAACGGGCTGAGCTTCAGCTCCCTCATGTACAGAATGGACATTTATCACTGTCCCTGGTTGTGTGTCCATCCACCTGACAGATGTTCAACATCCGCTATATATTAGGACTGTTCTAGATATTCAGTGATAAGCAAGACAGAGCCCTCCTACCACCACCCCCCCCCCACACACAGGCTCCCACTATTTGTTAAACCAAAAGAAGCACTTAGCAAAGCAATTCCCCAACTTTGCATCACATTAGAACAACCTGGGGAGCTTTTGAAAGTCCCCATGCCCTGGTTGCACTCCATACCAATTAAATTAGCAAGGCTAGTGGTGGAAACCAGGCATCAGAATTTATTAAACATCCCCAGGTGGTTCTAATGTACAAAGTTTGGTGCCCTTAGCGTCAGCAGCACACACCCTACACAGACTCTGCCTCCGTCTCTCCTCAGCGCCACTCTGGCTGAACACTTGCCTGATCCATTCTAAACAGAGCTGGGCAATCCCCCGCATAATATATATTTAAATTAGCAACTAAAAGGATAATGTCGATTTTTAAAACCAGGAGCAGCAACAATCTGCATTAGCTCATTGATTAAATAAATGTGTCTGGGTTCCTTCCATCAGGAGGCATTGGGCAGCCCTCGACACCCAGCCCAATGCTCAGGAGTGGATTCTTGGAAGTCCCCCTGAAACAGCCTCTGCATTCAGATTCATCTGCTTCCCAAGCACAGGGCAGGCCTTCAAGGTTTCTCAGAGATGTACACAGTTTGCAGATGAGCATCCCGAACCCCCACATTCAACATCCCATTTCTCCAAATTACCCCTTGTCTATAAAACAGACTCTTTAATCCTGAAGGGGATTGAGAATTAAGTCGGAGCCCCACCTTAATAGGAAACTGCCACCTTTCTGTTCTCCCACTAGAGCAGACCAAGTTTGACTGACTTCCCTCCAGATAACACAAGCTTGGGAGCTATTTTAAAAGGAGGCCCTGCTACAGTCATGGGAAACAAAAAGGGCATCTGCTTCCTCCTGCCCCAGGAGCCCTATCAGCAATGCAGCCAGCCCAGCCTTCAATTAACACCAGGCTGCATATTTAAGCCCCAAAGAAGTCATTATCTCCGCATGTGGTTATTTATTGGATGACCAAGGGAAAAGACAGAGATTTCTCTTTTTCTTTTGTAGTGTGAACCGACCTGCAAAAGGATGGTGGTTTTATGTTGACTTTTCATCAGGTTGTTGATGGATTCAAAGAGCCGCCTCATGGATTCTTCAAACTCCATCTGTTCTTTGCCTTCATAAAGCCTGAAAGAAGACACATTTGGGTTATTTCTCAAGCCAACAGGCAACATCTTTGAAAGAGTGCGCCAGCTACAACCTTCATTTAAAATGTAAAAGAAAAAGGGTCAGGAGATGCAGACTTCAAGGGAAAGGAGGTGTTCTGTGCTGCTGTATGCAGAATTCACTCAAGGGGGACCCTCCCACCGAACAGGACCCCTCCACCTGGCAGGACACAGGAGCCTCCGAGGAGGGAATGCTGAGCTAAGAGGACATGGATAAGGTCACCCTTCTGCAAGAATCAGAGGGGAGAGGCTGTGGTCATCAGATGTTCAGAGTACCCTGGAAACATCAAGAAGGAATATTTTCAAATCCACCACCCCTCCCACTTCGCCACAGCCTGCATGGCCAGCAGGCCCCACAATCTACTCAGGGGCCTCCTGTACCCTTATTTCAGGAGGACACTTATTCTGGCCTCTTTCTCCTCTCATTACAAAGATCCTACATTTTTATAAAAAAAAAAAACATAACAGAAATGCATAGTTTAGAAACTGAGAATTCTCATTAACCCAAGCAAAAAAGTCAGCTCTGTCAATATTTTGATGTGCATCCTTCCAGAGGTTTCCAGTGCCTCCTGATGTACACATGTGATGGTGCCTGGAAGCCATCCTCTCCTAGAGAATCAGGTCCCCAAGTCTCACCACCCATCCCCCGCCTCAGGAGTATTGTTCAGCCCGGGGCTTCTCCAAACAAGCTTTACCTGTCACCGGCTCAGAGTCTCTCTTGTCACAGCCTGACATGTCAAAAACTTGTCGGCGCCTGGGCTTTGGTAAAGGTGCTTTGCTCAGATAAAGCACTGACAGGCTTAACAGGTGTGTCTGCTTCTTGAAGCCCAGAGCTGAACCAGCACGGCCACCTCGCTGCCATCTCTGCACAATGCCCGCCCCACCCCTCTCCCCTCTGTTTCCTGGCTCTAATTGTGTCTTCTGTGGGAATCGGCGACTTCATCGCCAGCCACTTTCTCTTTCTCTTTCTCTCTTTTTTCCTAACTGGCCATCTCAAAAGTCCTCCTGGAGTAGGAAGCTAATGGGAAGCCAGAGCTGGTTGCCAGTTCCAGAGAGCTGGCAATTGCCATTGACCTTCTAGGAATCTAGGTCAAGGTCACAGAGAGGCCCTGTGCCTTGGGCATCTTCATTCTCTTCTCCAAGGCTCCCTTCTCTCTCTCTCTGCTCCTCTTCACACCACTCATTTCTGGACCTTCTTCTGGGGCCACAGATACCTACTGTAGAGTGTGGACTACAGGGAAAGTCAGCTCTGGGTGCAGACCCCCACTGCCCTGCAGGAACGGGGCACCTTGTCAACAACCGCAAACGTCATGGAGAGCAACTGTGCCCAGCACCCTGGGATTCCATTAGGCCATCCCCCTCCTCACAGCCCTGCCACCAAGCAGCCCCATCATCCTGCCCACTTGCTGCTTCAGCAGCAGGGCCTGGCCCCCCAGCCAGAATCAGAGTCAGGATGCAAGCGTGGACGTCCGGCTCTGGAGCCCAGTGCTCCATGTCCACCACCTCTCTCAATTTCCTATGCCTCAGTTTCCCACCTGTGGTGTCAGCAGCCACAGGACTGGCAGAGGACTGCACAGTGGCTGACTGAGCACAGAGCTAGGCCCCAGGGAGCACTAGCTGCTGTCCTGCTGCCAACTGCGAGAGGACTTTCCCTGCTGTCATCCCCACTCCACAGGTAAGAACACAGGAAATTCTCATGAGCTTGAAACCTGCTCAATCCCACCTGCTCTGGTCTGGATAGGATTCATCCCCCAAGGATTCAAGTTGGAAGGTTGGACCCATGTGGTTATGTGAGAGGTGGTGGGACATATGAGAGGTGGGACCTACTGCAAGGTCAGTAGGTCACTGGAATGCACTCTTGGTAGTGATTAAGGTAGCTCTCTTAAGAGAACCAGTAATGGACCCAGCTATGTTCTGGCTTCTTGTCTCATATGAACTCTCCCTCTCACCTGTGCTCCAGCGTCATGCCATCAGCAGAGCCAAGTCAATGCCAGCACCATGGCCGTGACCCTCCAGAACTATGAGCTCAATACACCTATTTTCTTTATAAAATTGCCGGGCCTTGGGTATTTCATTGTAGTAGCAGAAAACAAACTAATACATCATCTCAGTGGAAAAATGGGACCACAGTCCCATTCTAACCTTGATCAAGCACAGAAGAAGACTGGATCTTAATTCAATGTGGTCATGTTGGCTTCCCCACAACTACTTTCTCTAGCCAACGGATAGTCCATCTCTCCAGAATTTTGCTTTGAAAACTGCTACTCTTTCCCCTACTGCAGCTACCTGAAACATTTAATAGACTATATCATAATGCATCCACTAAGTTACTGGTCTTAGTACTGAGCCTGACCACTGCCTCCCATCAGTATTTGACACCCAGACTTGGCTGCCCCAGTATCGAGATGCCAGTGGGCATCCTCCTTGGTATACTGGTGTGTGTGGTAGAGTCCATTATGACCAGGTAATCTTCATGGGAACTGCCTGCCCCACCAACAGGGATGGTCACTAGTGACACTTTTCTGCTAAAAGACAGCCCCATCCACCCATCAACTGAATGGCTTTTTGGTAGTTCTCTTTCTTTCTGTAAGTCGTCATTTTTAACAGAGAAACATAATAACGGGCTGTTGGGAGTCATCTCAGTGGTAGATCTCCAGGGCTCATGTTCAGGGACTGCTGTGGTTCCCACTCATGCGGTATCTGATGACCACTTTTTGGCTTTTATGAGCTGCACAGTTTCCTTACAACAAACTGCACTCTAATTAAACTAGTGCTGGTTGGTTTCTCTGCAGCCCTCCTCTAGTCAGAACTGCATGGAGTGGAACAAATTTCTTCCTGCTGCTTCCTGGGGTGGAGTTTGAAACCAAGAGCTCTCAAGAAGTCCAGAGAGTACTTTGTCCATGCTCTCATTGGACAGTTGGAGAGTCAGAGGACCAGAGCGGGGAAGTGACTTGGCATTGCCATCTTTTAAATATTTGATTAAGGTGGGAAGGAAGAGAGGACCTCAGACTCTATTAAAGAGTAGGCCAACACTCTCCATTGATTTCAAACTAAATTGAATTTTGTTTTCATCCACAAGAGAGATGGGATTCGCTTAGACTGTCCCTAGGGGATAGCTTGGACTGGAACTCAGCATTCTTCTCCTTCTACGCTTCTGTTGGATCCTGAGGGCTCTGACCCCACCGGGGATTAATCCACTGATGGCTGACTGACCACTGAAGGCAGTGGAGACTGCAGGAGGGGGGACCTGGTTAGAAGGTGTAGGTCACTGAGGGTGTGCCTGGGAAGGGGATCTCCTGTCCTTGGCTCCCTGTCCTGTTTCCCACTGTGTTTCTTTCCTCCACCACGCCCTTCCGCCATGATGCTCTGCTTCACCTGAGCCAGGGGTGAAGCCAGCAATGGAGCCAGCTGATCATGGGCACAGACCTCAGAAACCATGGGCCAAAATAAATCTTTCCTTTTTAAAATTGTTCATGTCGGGTATTTTGGTCACAGAATTGAAAAGCAAACTAACACAACTGCGAAGCCTAGAAGTGATCATCGTGGCAAATGCTCTAATCTGAGAGTAAATAAATAGAAGGGATATTTTGAGTAGTAAATGGCTAAGGCAAGAAACACACAGGGGTTTGAGATTATATGGAAGAAACAGCCCGCTGAGATGGGGGCAACTGGGCATTCCAGGGCCTCCTGAGAAGCTTGCAAAGACAAATACAGCCTCATCTATTTGCAGCACTTTAAATGTGGCCTTGAAGTCAAGGGCACAGATGCTGCTCCAGGGTCCTTTTTTAGCACCTGGTCTCTGTTACAGCTTCAGGAGAGAAACATTGTTTTCTAGCCTAGAACACTTAGAAAGGTACTCAACAATCCAGCTGATTCTGCCAGGGAACAAATTATGGAAGGGCTCCAAGGCCCTGTCCACAAGGAAAACTGAAACAACCTGCAAGGCGCTGTTCTGGGGCCGAGAGCCCCATTACAGCCAGGCTCCCAGGGCTGGGATAAATACAGTCAGGCTCAGCCACAGGTGATTCATTAAGGAGACACAGTACCCAGCTGAGCACTTGCCCAATGCAAACGCAGCCCCATATGGTGCACACGGTGCTCTCTTCCACCTGCTTCGTGTAAGTACTTTGAGCCTTGGCCTAAAACTGAGATAGCCAACCTGAGCCCGCAGCCCAAGGGAGAGGAATCCAACCAAAGCTACTCGGGCTGTGAGGCACGCTGGCAGGTTCACTGTAGTATCCAGAGGCGAGGTGGGCCCCATTTTGTTTTCTAAATCACAGTCACAGCCAACTCCTCTAAGTGACCCTTACAGGCATCCCTCAGGCTGTTGTCTTGCCTCTTGGAGGTAAAATAGAAACTTAGACTCTCTGGATTCCAAATCCTGCCTTGCCACATACGGGGAGAGTGCGGGGAGCAAACCTTGGCTAAAACATAATCTCTTTAAGGGTCAGTTTCCTCAATGAGTAAAATGATGCCTTCCCTGTAGTTTTTCCAAAAATCAAATGTAAGTAGAGCGCCACTCATCCAAAAATGGGATCAGAGGTGTTTCAGCTTGGGATTTTTTTCCTGGATTTTGGGATTTTTACACTTTTTACATAATCTTAGTGACAGGACCGGAGCCCAAATAGGAAACTCATTTATGAGGCTCATAGGTATCCTATACAAATATACTGAAGGTCACTTTATCTGACACTTTTGGTAATTCTGCTCATAAGACAAAGTTTCACGGTGTGGAATTTTCCACTTGTGGAGCCATGACATTCAAAAAGTTTCCGATTTTGGAGCACTCCAGATTTCAGACTTTTGGATTAGGGACACTCACCCCATAAATGCCATGTAAAGCGATTGGCACAGTGTCTAGCCCATGCAGACAGCAACCCAATACATGTAGGCTATGCTTACATCACCTGCAATTTCTCTTCTGAATACATCACAGTTTTGGTTCCTGAGCCATAGAAGCCCCAGGGAGAGAGATGGGCATCTTCACAAAGACCACCACCTAGTGAGAACTTAGCATGTGCCATCCAGCGAGGGGCGAGCCCACGAGTGGATCATTGATTACTGCATGCAGATGAAACAGAATCAGAACAGGTAGACATCATGGCCAAGCACTGCCAAGGGTCAGGCGCTGTGCTAGTTCTCCATCCACATGGACTGGCCCTTTCCACGGGGGCTAGCACCTATACTTTGCATATGCAAAAGAGAAAATACAGTTTAAAGAGGAGATCTTTAGAGGAATGCAATGCCCCCCCTGCCACCACCCTGCTGCAATGCCCCCCCCTGCCACCACCACCACAGCTTGTCCACCCTGCCTCCTTCCTCCCTCCCCAGCAGCCCCGGGAGGTGCCCTGCAGCCTCAGCCCTCGGCCCAGCCCCCTCTGCCTCTCTCACCCAGTCCCATCTTTGCCTAAATTTGCTCTTGGAGAGATATGCACTTGACTCGTTTCACAGGAGCCTGGGAGCGAGACCAAATTAATTGAAAACTTTTTAAAATGAAAAATCTGTTTTAAATGATTCCAGGATCTTTTCTAGAACTGAGCAAAGTATTCAGTTCCCAGCACACCACTTTGTTACTTTGCAACCCCTTCGTGCCCCAAAATGGGATGCCACGTACTCAGTGGATACCACAGAAGGGAGGCCACCTACCTAGTAAATTCCCTCAGGTGACCGATACACACTGCACACTCCTTCAATTCAGACCATCATGGAGGCCAAGACATCCCTATCACAAAACTTCATCTTCAGCAATAACTTTGTTATGGTTTAGATATGTGTCCCCCAAAAACTCACGTGTGAAACAATGCAGAAAGGTTTAGGATGAAATGATTGGTTTGAAAGCCTTAATCTGATAAGTGCATTAATTCCCTGAAAAGGGATCAGCTGCGTGGTGACTGTAGGTGGGTAGGGTGTAGCTGGAGGAGGTGGGCTCTGGGGCATGCCTTTGGAGTATATATTTTGTCTTTGTTGAGCAGAGATCTCTCTCTGCTTCCTGGTGTGATGTCTTGAGTTGCTTTCCCCGGCCACACCCTCCAGCCATGATATTTAGCCTTATCTCAAACCCCAAGGAAAGGAGCTGGCTGCTATGAACTGAGACCTCTGAAACCTGAGCACCAGATAGACTTTTCCTCCTCTAATTGTTCTGATTGGGTCTTTTGGTCACAGCAGTGAGAAAGCTGACTAAAACCTCTGGACTGCTTTCTCCATCAGAGTGTCAACTCCAAGCACACAGGGAACGAGGCTATCTCTATCATAATGTCCCTCTGTCCATCGACGGGCCTGGAATATCGAAAGTGAGTTACAAACACCTGTCAGCAGATGGAAAACCACTGAGTAAGCGAATCTCAGCAGCCTCAATGTGGCTGCACAGAAAAGTCCTAGGAATCCAGAATGCATTGGCATGGGCTCATGTTAAGGCACCCATAGATCTCAAGGATGATATGAGCAATTACTATTACTACCTTTTCCACTAAGACAACTGCTGCCAACAGCTGCTATTATTAAGCATTTACTATTCTGAGTGCTGCGTCCATATTTATTTCTTTGATCCGTACTACAACCCCATCATGTAGGTGTTATTACCATGAAGTGAATAAGGACTCAGAGGTACAGTTAGATGGCATCATTTGTCCAAAGTCACTCAACTCATAAATGGCAGAACCAGAAGTTCAGGTCATGAGTGTCTCTGCCTCCCACCTTCTCCCCTTAACCACTAAGCAGCATCCCCTCCTGGGGAGAGGGTTCAGTGGCAGCCAGCTAGGAGCTGGAGCAGGTGGGGGATGGGCAGCACTGGGTGTCCAGGGGAGGACAGAGGGAAGCTGGCTGACTGGTTGGAACCTTTCCTTACTCAAGCTCTAAATCCAAGGTGACTGGGCTGATGTTCCCACCCAGGAGCCAAGCATTTGCTTTATTTGAGAAGGTGTACATTACTGACTTACAAAAAGAACCACTGAGCTGTTCCTGGTTTAAGAAGAGTGATTACCTTGGGAAAGTCACAATACTTCAAGACCAGAGCCAAGAAGTCAAGCGCACTTCCTGTCTTTCTCTCCCATTGCTCCTCTCTCTAATCTCTCTCTCTCTCTCTCTCTCTCTCTCTCTCTCTCTCTTCACCTGGCACTGAGCATAATTTGTAGCAGAACCAGTGGCCGAGTCTGTCTGAAAATCATTCTTGTGCTTACTGATCCTGCTTATAGAGAGAAACCCTGCAGTGTGGTCAGCAGGTATATTTCTGTCATAGTGATAGGGCTAGAAAAGGCTTGAGAAGAGGGTCCCTGTCTGATCTGCCTCTTCCCTGTATGGTCACTGTCACCCACTGTCCCCCCCACCCCTTCCCCTGTGCCAAGGTTTATGAACCTGAAATAGAAGTTGCAGATGGAGATGTGAAATTTTGGTGTAATGAGGTTGTGCTTAGCTTTCTTGATCAACAAAGGCCAGAGAAGATTTTTTTGAAAGGATAACAAAATTTAAATGTGAGGAGTTATTTTGTCGGAAGACAAAGTAGGGAAGCTCTATCTGGAAGGGAAGCAGTAAAGGAGGCTTAGGATGACCTTAATGTTGCCAGTCAAGCAGCCCCTGTGGCCGGAGAGCCTTGCTTGGTGGTATTTCATTGAACACCCCCAGTGGGCAGTAGGCAGGGCCCAGACAGGAGCCAGTCCTCTGTCAATGACAAAAGGGTTTGTACTGAGCTGTTACTTTTTCAGAGGGTGACATTTAAGGAGTGACCAGCCCTTAGGGCAAACTGCAAAGAATTTTCACTAGAGTCTTTCTTCCTGCTGTAAATAATCCTGGGGAAGAAGGATTTGTGGTTGAGGGGAAAGAAAACAAATTCTGCATCATGAGGGGAATCCTGCTTTGAAAACTGTCTCGAATAAAGGCATAAAAATTAACGTAATCACAGAAGAAAAACTGCCTCAGGTGGATGCCTAAACCACCTGAATTAAAAAAAAAAAAAAAAAACTAGAAGTTAGCAATATGGAAGAGAGGAAAGAAAATCCATCTAAAACATCCACTTTACTTTTAAATTATGGCGACCCTATGTAATAAATTCACAGTAAGTAGGTAATAAGACGTAGGCAAAGCCTCAGAGAGAACTCTTCGTTATGAATTGAGTGTGACGGGCGCCCCGTGCCATCCTTCATTCCACTGAGAGCTGCAGACTTTCTGTCATTTGGCTAAAGGACCCAAGTAGCATAATTCTGTGCCTAAGTAAATTTCTCCATTAGCATGAAAAATAGCATTTGGGGCTTTCTTTCTCTGATATAATTAGAAATTGAATGTTCTCAAAACAATGTTCCTAAGGATAAAAACACATGCACATACCCCTCCATGCTTCTGTTAAGAGAAAAACAAATTGCATTGACCACTTAAAAGGAGAGTAAATATCTATTGGAGTCCTTTCTAGATTTTTTTGTATGGAATACTCTGTTGAAAAATTTGGGTGCCAAGAAGAAACTGGGTTTTCATTGTATCTCTTTCATTTCATCCTCTAGTTCTTTAATAACCCAGGAGGTTTCCATGATAAATGATAGCAAAAAATAAAGTTGCAGAATGATTATATACATACACACACAAATTGTAAAATCTGGCAATCTATGTATTAAGTTGATGATAGAAAATTCCCTTGGAAAAGGGACTGTGTGCGAGAGTCCCATTAGACAATTTTATGTTATCTTCTGATTTTTTTTAACAAATGAATGTTATATTTAATTTTTTAAAGCAAGGTCTGCTCTTGGGGGTGAGTGCATCTCTCCCTTCAGCCCATATCAGGACAATCCTCTCCATAGCCTGTCCTGTGTCCTCTCATTCTCACCCAGGAAACCAGGCTAAAAGGAGACCCATCACAAGGCCACATCCCAGGAGGCAGCTTCCCTCTCCAGTATGGAGTAGAGATGCTCATTCTCATCTCCCTCCTGGTTTCCTGCATAGACTGCAGCTAGAGAGACAATTGCCTAAGAATGTCAAGTTATTATTATTCTAAACTGTGGTCATGCCAAGAGCACCTGAACTTTGTCCTTTGAGTCCAGGGTTTCTGAGGAGGATAATTAACCCCAGGCTTCCTGCTCTGTTCCACTGGGAGCCCTGACATTTGGTGTGTGTAAATAGAATTTTTAACATTTTCTTTCCTAATGGTGCCAGTTTCTAAAATACCTGTGCCATAAAACTCTTTGTTTTGAAATCTGGGAATATCCAAGAAGGCACTGAATTCAAACACCCTTGGCTTTCCATCACTGGAGACCTCTGTAGAGAAAGCTGGAGGGCAGAGGGCCAGAGGAGCCCATGGCAGAGGACAATGTAGCAGACCAGGATAGTCTGAGCTGCAGGGCTGAGCTCTAGACCAGAGCCAGCAATAGTCAAAATTGTGATCTCCAGTAGGTCATTCAACTCTAATCTCCAGTTCTCCCATCTCCACTTAACTACTTAACATTGAGATAAGTCTTCAGGAGTGTGTGTGTGTGTGTGTGTGTGTGTGTGTGTGTGTGAGTGTACACACAGGCATGGTATATATGCATGGTACAGGGGATCTAACCTAGGGCAAGGCATGGGCTCTACCACTAAGTAACACTATAACCTAAATCCTTCAGGATTCCAACTGGCTTTACTGTCAAGGAGCCAAGATGGCATCTGCAAGTTCAATCCTTAGTACCAAAAAAAAAAAAAAAAAAAAAAAAAAAAGAAGAAGAACCAAGATGGGACACATCACACTCCAGAATTTCCAAGCAGAGCATATAGACCCAGAGGCACCCAATTCAGAGCTTGGAGTAAGAAGGAATGGATCTTGAAGAGTGCAAATGTCATTCAGTTATGGAGCCCATTAATTCACTCTCTCAAAGCCACTTTCTCCTCCCCTGCTTCAGGACCTCCGCTGTCACCCAAACTTCCATTGCCTGTCACCTTTAAGGTTCTGAATCAATCTCCCCTCTCTCGTGCCCATCCCCTGACAATCCATTTTCTACAGAAACACAATTGTGATCATCAAATTTTCCATTTACAATCCTGTAGCAGCTCCTCATTGCCCTGAAGACCGTGGCCACTTGCCATGGCCCCACATTCAAGGCTCTTCAAGGTCTGTCCCTTCTTGCATCTCTAGGTGATCTCCAGCCACTCTGTCCCTGGGCCTCTGCATGCCAGCCACTCTGGCCTTTTTGCAGTTCACCTGGGTCATGCTCCCTCTGTCAGGGAACTCTCTGTGGCTTTATTTTCACCTACTACCCCTCCTCCTCACAAGCCAACACCCCATAGTTCAGGACAGGGCTTAGATGGCACTCTCCCAGAAAAGCTCCCTGGCCCCCTAGGAGTTGACCTTACTACCTGCTCTGAGGCTCATCGCTAACACCTCCCCTCGCCTTAACCACATGATCATCTGCTCAGTGACTCTCTTCCCAACTATACCAAATAGTCCATGAAGACTAGGCCTGAGGTTGTCCAATTCATCATTGGATTTATAGTGCAGGGTGCTATAAATATGTAAATATGCATCAGATAAGCACTGGATAGCTAAAAGCCAAACCCCCACCACTAGGCAAATAGGTCAATTCATTTTGACATAGAAACTTGCATTATTTACTCAGATGCTTAAAAAGAGGAACCAAGATTCAATGGCGGTTTGCACAGGACAGATATGGATGGTGTCGCCTCTGAACATAAGGAGGAAAAAATACTGTGGGCTGAAAGAGCAAGTCTTTAAAGTGGAGAAATGCCCACATGTGACAAGCTGCTTATCATCATTGGGTTTGCAGGCCCTGAGATTATCTCTGAGCTAGCCCCAGGATACATTCCACCTGCCCCGCAGATGCCCCACAGATGCCTTCCCAAGTGGACAGGGTGTGGGGGTGGCCAAAGCCCAGGCTCAGAAAAGCTGAGCATGCACTGTAGGCAGCAGACACAGGCTCCAGGACATGCCAGGGCCAGGTCCTTGTGTTGACTTCTAGGATTTAGGAGAGGCCACATTCTAATTTTGCTGCATTGGGGGAGGTACTAGATTTCATATTAAATCACATCAGAGGAGGAAATTCTGAAAAAAGAAGAGGGATTCTCTCCCAAGCAGGTGAGCTTTAAAATCATGGACTGCGGTTCAGTCATCAGACCCTGCTGACCCAGTGGTGCATAGCCGGCCTGAAGCCAAATGAGCTGAGCAGTCGAGTCACCTCACCTATAAGGGATGAAGGAAAGAAAAAACCAACAATAGTGGACTCTAAATTCCAGGACAGGGCAGCTTTGACTTGGCTAAGTAGTTGTGCTTGGGGTTTCCTTAAGAGTATTATTCAACAACAGTATTATTAATTATTCAACAAAAATTTGTTGGACACCTACTGTGTGCTGATCAATGTGCTATAAAGAGAAGTAAAAGTGGACCCCCAAACATATAAAACAGCAACTGTGACATGTACTTCAAGGACAAATTTTGTGGGCAATAAAAACATAAAATAGAGACTTGACCTAGCCATAAAATAAAAGGGTAGGTTCCCCGAAGAAGTGACACTTGAAATGACACAGGAAAGGTGAGGAAGAGAAAAGTGGAGAAAAGGGGAGAGGGAAGGGTGGTCCAGGCCGCAGGAACAGCAGGTGCGTGGCCCTGAAGAACAGAATAAGATCTGAAGACCTTCATTTCTAACAGCATGATGAACAAGAACCCTGGGAAACCTCTCCATTGAAGAGCTACCAAAGATGGGTTTAAAAACCAATCACTGAATTGTCAAGATAGTAAGAATCCACGTGAGACAGACAACACCGAGTCAGACTGTGGTACTGATGAACAGTAAAGCCAACTTTCCTCAAAGGCATCTGCCGAAGCCTAGCGTCCTGAGACTTCCATGTTGATGTCTACTGAAGGACAAAAAGAGTGAGCCCTGCTTCCTGGAGACCCTAGCATTAAGCTGGCTTCTGGGTTTGCCACCCCTTCTTTGTAAGGGTAGTTGAGGGGTAGACTCATTACACAAATGTCCTTAGTACTGGGTGGGGAATGTGGACACATCTGCACTGGGAATGCATAGCCACAAGCCAGTCTTCTCCTGCACTTTGTTTTGTTTGTTTGTTTATTTGTTTTTCCAAAGTCATGTTCTTTGCTGCATCGACATGCAGAAAAATTAACTTAAATAGATCTCTGCTTTATTCTGCCTTCAAGTGAAAGGCAGAAACTCTGATTTTCTTTGGAGGTAAATAAAAATTTAATTCAAGACATACACATACACACGCACACACAAATACACAGTTACCAACTGATCAAGGAAAATTGGCTTTAAAAAATATGGGCTGCAGATGTAGCTCGGGGGTAGAGCACTTACCTAGCATGAGGCCCTGGGTTGGACAACCAGCATTAAAATAATAACAAAACCAAGAAAAGCAAAGGAAGCAAAGCTCTAAAACAGATACAGCAGATTCAGACCCACAAATGCTTCCTATTGCAATTCTACAACCAAGAAGATAAGATCAACATAATTAATATATTTCAAAATCCCAAAATAGTGCTTGAAAATATAATCAAGAAATAAAAAATTTAAAAAATGATAAAGTAGTTTTGAAAAGGAACTAAATGAAGTTCTGAAAATTTATAATTATCAAAATTAAAAACTCAATGATTTAAACAGCATATTAGACATAGCTAAAAAGAAAAATGAATGAAATGAAAAATAGGTTCAAAGAAATTAGCCAAAATGAATCCCCCCAAATCAAAAAAAAAGATGGATAAGATGAAAAGTTTGAAACCTGGAGAATATAATGAAGGCTTATATGTATTGGATGACATTTCAGACAGATAATAGACTACATGGAGAAAATGAAAATATTTTAAAAGAATGGGAATTTATTTGGAATTGGTATTAAGCACACAAAACTCCAGATCTAGGAAAACTAATTTGTATCAGAGATACCATCCCTAAATACATCAAGGGGAACCACAAAACATCAAAGATGAAGAAATTATGCTGCCAGACAGGAAGAAATACCACTCCTAGAAAGATACAATGGTACGATTGTCAGCTAGGCCTGACAAGAAACAGCAAAGATCAGTGAACCAACAAATAGACAAATGAGAAGCAGACCTATAATTTTATGACTATGAAAACGTCCTTTCATATCTTAGGATAAAATCAGAGTGACTGAGAGACTTTACTGCAGAATTTACTAAACTTAATTCTAAAATATTTACTTCAAGAAGAAGGAAAACAAATGAAAGGTCTAAGGTAAAAAGAGAAAAGATGAACTTCTAATTTTTTTATTGTGGTTAAAAACCATATAACATCAAATTTAGCATCTTAACTATTTTTTAAGTAGTAGTAGCATATAGTAGCATTGAAGCACTTTTGTTAGTGAAAATATATAAACAAATACTGACTATTTAAAACAATATCTAATCTGTGGAGTTATTTTCTTTAAAGTTAAACTTTATAATATTAGCACAGTATTTAAGAGGAAAGTGATCCTTTTATTATTCAAGGGAAATGTAAAAAAATATTATCTTTAAATCTTATTACATTAAATATGTATGACAAAATATCTAGGTAGCCACTAATCCAAATAAATATAAAATGTAACTTTCAAACTCATAAAGTGAAAAAGTGAAGAAGAAAATTGAAAACGATTCAAAAAAAAGTAGAGGATGGGGGGACAAAACTACAAGGAGGAGGAACAGTCAAGATGGAATAAATAAATTCAGAACATCAATTATCACATTGAAAATCTATCATCTCTTCATAATGAACATCAGCATCAAATTACTAAGGGACTTTCTTCAACTGATGGAAACATCTACAATAAATATCAAAGGTACAAGGTGTTACACGATTTCATTCATTTCTTTTTCTTGTTTTGTTTTTTTTTGTACTGGGGATTGAACCAAATGATGCTTTAACACTGAGCTACCCCACCAGCCCCCCTCCCTTTTTTTTTTTTTTTTTTTTGAGACAGGGTCTCACTATGTTGTTGAGGTTGGCCTTGAACTTGTGATCCTCCTGCCTCAGCCTCCCAAGTTTCTGGGATTGCAGGTGTGAGTCACGGTTCCAGGCTTGTTTCATCATTTCTATTCAAAATTACCTAGAATCCTAGCCAGTGAAGTAGGAGAGAGAAAGAATTAGGATTAGAAAGGGAGACATGGAACGTTCCATATTTACAGGTGTTATACTTTTCTATTTAGTAAATCCAAGCATCTCTGTAGATATGGGCTTGGGGCCAGGGGGGACAAGAATAGATGCATATGGGGAATCAGAGAAAATGAGGTGTCAAGGACAAGTCCCTCTTCCTCTTCTTTGCAAGGTGGTGGAGTGTGGGTCCCTGTGAGGGGCATTGTGAGTTTGGTTCTGACTCTGAATGGCCTTTGAGATACTAAAAGAGGAGAGAAAAGGAAATGATGGTGCTTGGGCCTGGAACCTGGGGTCAGAACCTGCTGGCTTTGCATTCTCCACCCACAGGTGGCAACTGGGGAAGCAGTTTGGGACTGAGAGCTGAGTGACAAGAGGCAAAGGCCAGCCTGAGACTAAGGACCTCCGAAGAGGGCATCTGGGAAGAATGGAGACTGAGAAGAGGGCTCCACATTGCAGAGGCCAAGGCAGGAACAGGTATCAAATGGGGGACAGGGACAGCACTGTAAAATGCTGTGGCTCCTCCTGTTTAGGATGCTTTGAATTTCTGGCACAATAGTATGAATCACCTAAGGCTTAACACAAAGTGCATCTAATCACGGGAAACCTCTGCATTTTTTCCGACCCTGGTAGACCTCAAGACATGAAGATTCACACCCCACCAAGAATGCACCTTTAGTAGGACATCAGAAAATAATAATTAAGACCATTTAGTCCAGAAAACTGGACCTTAGGAAACCATTCTTTTGAGGAAATGTATACCCACAACCAACGCAGTCTGCACAGTGCGTGTTAATGATCACCTCTAATGGCTCTGGAAGCATCTGCTACTTTGGATAATATGGATCTTTAGACCCATTATTAGTAGATAATTGAAAATCATAATCATAAACTTTTTAAGAAAAACATCTGTCCAAAACCACAATCCAAAATCTAGGTGGCCAAAGAATTAATGGTTGTTAAAAAAAAAACAAAACAGTAAATGTGAGTGTTAGACAACTACATTCAGCAGAGCTGAGAGACGGCAAGAAGAGATTCAGGGATCTCCAGCGGCTTGAGGAGGCACAGGCTCTGTCTATCCCCCAACCTAATGAAAGAATGCACAGATTATGTCACGTGTATCTTACCTGGAGAGCCTCAGAGGACTGAGGGGGTTTTGAGTCACACGTGGTGCATGACACACACCTTTTTTTTACTCCCTGAGCATTACAGCAGGTAGCTGACACATGAGCATTTGGTTGAACACCAGCCTTTGCAACACACTCGGCATCCTCCTGCAAGGTAGGCTCTGACCAGCCCCTGGAGACCTCTTTCTCCTCTTCTCCCCTTTGCCCACCTCCATCAGCCACCCAGCATTCTGATTGTGTAAAACCATTCCCACTTGTTCTTTACCAAGAGCGCTTGCTCATTCTTTTCTTCCCTGAAACTCCTCCTCCCAACCCTCCCATGGCTGCACCCTCCACCTCCCAGTCTAAACAGCTCTTATTCAGGACTCTCACTCAGTATAACACCCGCAGTCTATCCCCACGTGAGACAAGGACACTAAAGTGCGAAGTTAAGTTCCTTGCAAGGTCAGAGACACTGGGATGCAAACCCAGGTATTCTGGGCTGGAGCCTCCTCTATGCTACTGTGCTGACCATCCATCTCAACTGCTATTGGCCCTCCATTCCCCCATTTCTGCATCTACAGACTCAACAATCTCAAACAGAAAAAATATGTATATATACATATATAAACTGGATCTGAATTGAATGAGTAGACTTTTTTTCTGGTCGTTGTTCCCTAAGCAATACAGTGTAACACTTAATACATATCTAATGCACCATTTAGGTTGTATTAGATATGTAATCTAATGTGACTTAAAGCTCACAGGATATGGCTAGATTATGTTCAACTTTGCCATTTTAGGTAGGGATTCAAGCATCTTTGGATTTGAGTACTGGTGGGGGTCCTGGAAGGGATCCCCCTTTAGGACAGCTGAATTTGCTTATTTCCCTCAATAGCGTTTATCACAGTTTGCAACTACTTGCTCTATTTGTTTATTTTTCTTTTCTGTCTCTCCTAGCATGAGGTAGAGACTCCCTCACTCTTACACATGACAGGGTCCCATCCTGAGTTTGGCCAAATGCAGGATTGACCACTAATAGAGAATGAGTGAGGGGGCGCAATCAGCATCTCTGCAGCAGCTATCAGGAGAGCAGATGCGGGCGGTGGAGGACAGGTTTAGAGAGTTGAAGGACAGTTGCCAGATGCACTTCTGCACCTCGCAACTAAGATCTAGATCTTCTCCATTTTTTTCCCACCCAAAGACACAAACACGCAGCCAGCCAACAACTGAGCCGTCTGTTCTTTCCTATTAAGGAAACAAATTCTCCTTCAGGGTGTCGCCTGCCTCGGGAGCCTTGGAAGTGGATCACAGAGTGCATGTAGTCATGCTAATTCTGTTGTCATCCCTGACGATTGTGTTAGCTTGGTGAGTTTCACCCTGCTGGCAAGCCAGGACCCTCTTACCCGGCATCTGCATGCTTCATTACAAGGGATTTGCAAACACATTTCCTAAATCTACATACTTACTGGGTAGATGACTCTCCCACCCCAGTCATTTTCTAAGGAGCTATGATCCTCAGCATCTGATAGGAAAAGCCCATTTTGTGCTCGGCAAGGATATGGCCAGCACGCCAGCTCCCAGCCTTCTAGCGAGGAGGTAAGGAGGAAGGGAAGTGATCACAGTTCCCACCTTCAAGAATGCATACCTAGGTCCTGTCTGCTCCCTTAACTGCCTAGAGCACAGTCTTGTCTGTGAAATTAAGCCATGTAAAGGACAATGGAAGCAGGCAGGACCCGTGTCTCACACTCTGCTCTGAGCAGAGAATGGAAGTTTGCCCAGTGTCAAGCAGGCAGCCTGGGATTGTGCAAGGAGAAGACAAGCCAGAGGCACAGGATTCCCTTGTGCTCCAGAGAAGACCAGCTGCACTTCAGCCCCAGGCCTCTGCACACTCCAATGGCCTGAAGCTGGGTACCAGGAAAGACAGCGTTAACAGCTTGGATGTGGTTTGAGTGTGAACCCCAAGGGCTCATGTGCTGGAACCTGGCCCTCAGAGTGGTGGTTTTGGGAGGTGCTGGGCAACCTTTAAGAGGTGGGCCTGGTGGGAGAGGTAGGTCATTGAGGACATTGCCCTAGGATGGCAGGAAGATGGTTCTCATGGGATTCCTGGAGTGACTCTCATAAGAGGTTGTTATAGAAGAACAAGGTTGGCCACTCTGGCTTCCTTGCCTGGTGACATGATTTCTCCTCTTGTGCACACACATCTGCCATTGTGCTGCCATCCACCAGGAGGCCTTTGCCAGAGCTGAGCTCATGCTGACACCATGTATGGAAGCTCCAGACTGAGCTCAATAAGCATCTTGTTTAATAAAGACATCCAGCATCAGGTATTTTATTATAGTAAAAGAAAACAGACTAATGCAGATGCTAAACTTTAGGAAAGGGTTAGCTAGTCAACAGTGACCTCCTCATTGCAAAATGTCATGCCTCCAATCAGCTCTCAGACCTGACCTCCCATGACCAACATTGCCAATGCTCCTTTTGGAATGCTTTCTCTGCCGCTCCTGGAATTCCAGTCCCTCTTACTCCTGCCCTGAGTCCCTGACCTGCCTGCACTGGGGCTCTTCCCTGGCCATCCTTTCAATGGGCTAATCCCCTGGACTTCCCCCTGAGTTTCACAGTGTTGCTCAGCTTGCATGACAGCTTCAAAAGACTCTTTGGATCAATTTCCACAGAAACTCGATTTCCATTCTTCACTCTCCCAAACTCCGATGTACATTTCTATTAGGCTTTGCCAATCAACATCTCAAACTTTTCATGCTGCAGACCAAATAAACCAAGGAAACATGCATCTCCTTTATACTCACCGGGCTGCTCTGCAATGCTATGTCAAAGGGTCCAGAAAGTTCAGTGACAGATGGGCTGACGGGGCCTCCCAGTCCACCACCGCATTCAGTTAGTCCTGGTACCCCACCATCTCTGAACCCTTACGTGATATGGTACAGTGGAGCTTGGTCTTCGTCCCTGCTTCCTAGCACATTACTCCTAAAGTTCCTGGAATTCCTAAAGTGAGAAGAGGTTTTCGTATGCTAATGAGATGGCTGGTGACTGGCAGGCTTCACGGGAGCTGGTCACTGGGAAGACCAGGTAGGATTCCAGGGTTGGGATTTTGAGCCCCACCAGCAATCTCCAGGGAGGCGAGCGCCTAGAAAGATTGCATCTCTCACCAATGGCCAGTGCTGTAATTGATCATGTCTGGGAAATGAAGCGTCCATAAACCCTGAAGGACAGGGTTCAGAGAGCCCCTGAATGGCTGAACACGGAGGCTCCTGGAGGGTGGCCTCAGGACAGGGCACAGATCTCCGCCCCTCGCACATGCCTCTCCTGTCCTTCTCTTCATCTGGTGTCCCCTGGTACCCTTTGTGGATCCTAGGTAACTAGCAGACATAGGACGTGTTTCTCTGAATTCCCAGGGCCGCTACCCAACCTACTTGAACTTGAGGACCCTGACTCACGCCTACTGGGTCAGAAGCACTACTTAAACAACCAGGGCCTTGTGCGACTGTCATTCATGTTTGACTGAGGTTGGGGACAGTCTTGGGGATTGAGCCCTCAGCCTGTGGGACCTGATTCTATCTCCAGGTAGGCAGTGTCGGGGCCGAATCACATCTGAGGACGCCCGAACTGCTTGTGTGGTGCAGGGGACCCACACGCATTAGGTGGGGGCCATCGTCTGTGCTGAGCAGAGGAAGGCAGTTTGCTTTCCTCACCGCCACCCCCCCCACTTCTTCCTCTTCTCCAGTGCTACTGTGACCATCTCCGCTCAAGCCACCTGCCTGGATGACGCTCCCCACAAGCCCTACCCCCCGCTTTTCGGTTCGATTTCCACCCGCTTTTTCCCTATTCCTGCCTTCTCCTGTGTGCTAACTCCTACTTCCTCCTCTTTCCACAGCAAGAACCTAATCAGGTTAATTCCCCGCATTAGAACATCGGTGGCTCCCCCTGCCAAAAGCAGTGGTTTCCAGACGGCTCCTGTGAGAAATAAAACTTAATCAGCTCTCTCAATAGATATTATTTACTTATAAATTTTATCCATGTGCTATTACCAGTGCTTAAAAAGTTTAATTTCTTCATCTGGGATTTAATAAATGGTAATATCTTTACCTGATCTTGGTGAATTCGTTTGTGTACCACGGGGGTGGCTCACTGAGTGTGCTCAGGCTGAAGAGCGGCACCTAAGCCCGAATCCTGCTGCACAGAGGAGGAAGACCAGCTCCAACCCCACATCCAGACACACCATGCCCGTCCTGCAGCTTGCCACCCTGCAGCTTCACCTACCAGCCACTAGTGCCAGTTGGCTTCCTGCCACTACAACCGACACCTGAGATGACCAACTTATTAAAAAAAGAAGGGTTATTTTGGTCCATGACTGATTGGTCCCATTGATTTTGGGTAAAGAGTGCATATCATGGCAGGAGAAAAACTAGCCAGGGAACAAAAGAAAGGAAGGAAAGGAAATAGGGTCCCACGGTCCCCTTCTGGGGCATACCTTTGATGACCTCAAGACCTCCCAGTAGGCTCCTCCTCTTAGCTACAAGTTCCATACTTGGGCTGCGGCTGGGGCTCAGCGGTAGAGCATCTGCCTAGCATGTGTGAGGCACTGGGTTCGATTCTCAGCACCAAATATAAATAAATTAATTAAATAAAGGTCCATTAACAACTAAAAAAAAAAAAAAAAACAAAGTTCCACACCTACCATAATGCCAGAGGCTGGGGACCAAGCCTTTAACACAGGGACCTGTGGGGGACACTTATCCAAACCATAGCCCCACTCCTCTTTACAAACATGCTATTCACGTGTGGGCTCAGCAGGGTACAAAGAACCTAAGGTGTCAGATCCCTCGTGACCAGGCCTAACTCTGTGTCCTGGAGTCTTGTTTGGTACCTTCCTGGGCTTCCATTTCCTCTCCTGTAGAATAGACATATGACACCTGTCCTTTGCAAAATTGTTGTGCGTATGAGGTGAGGTGGAGTGAGAAGTGGTGGGGGCCACACATAGAGAAGGGGCCTAGCAGAACAGATCTAGAGGAGCAGGCAGAATCACCAGTTCTGCTAGGTCTGATGTATTTGGAATGTGGGATTTCCTTTTCCCCCAATGGCTGCTTCAACATTTAAAATATCACCTTCTTGGGATGGGGATGTGGCTCAAGTGGTAGCGCGCTCGCCTGGCATGCGTGTGGCCCGGGTTCGATCCTCAGCACCACATACAAACAAAGATGTTGTGTCCTCCGAAAACTAAAAAATAGATATTAAAATTCTCTCTCTCCCTCTCCCTTTCAAAAAATAAAATAAAATATCACCTTCTTTGAGAAGAATTACTGACTATAAGGTTAATTTGAATTGTCAACTTGAATGGATTAAGAGATACTGATGATTAAGAGACTTATGGGTATGTCACCGAGGGTGTGTCTAGGAATGACTGGCAGGTGGGATAGCAAACTAAAGTGGAGACCTTCCCTAAGCACGGGCAGTACCGTCCAGTAGGCTGGAGACTTGGATGGAATAAAAGTTGGAAGAACAGGGAAGCAGCAGCAGATGCAAGCTCAATTCTTCTTCTTTTTAAATATCTTTTTAGTTGTAGATGGACACAATATCTTTATTTATTTGTTTTTATGGGTGCTGAGGATCAAAACCAGTGCCTCACATGTGCGAGGCAAGTGCCACTGAGCTACAGCCTCAGCCCTTGATTCTTCTTGAACAGGTTCTTAATTGCTGCTGTGATCGTCTGAGGACATCAGACTCCAGCTCCTTCATTCTTTCAAAGCCAGTGATTCTCCATGGAGTTTCCCGAAGCCTCCAGTCTCAGACTAGGGTAGCACCGTTGGTCCCTCTTATTCTGAGGCTTCAGCATCTTGGATTGTGCAGCTACTGGATCCTCTAGCTCTCCAGCCTGCAGACGGCCATTGTGGATTATCCAGATTTTGGTCGTTTAAGCCAATCTAACAAATCCCCTTTTTATTATTATACTTCCTGTTGATTCTGTTCCTCTAGAGAACCCTGACTAACACACTGGCCCTCTCCAGGTGAACTTTGTCATTCAGACCTGTGTGTCCCCTAACAGCCACTTCCAAGCATCTATTGCTGGGTCCTGCTCATTCTTAGGGAAGGCAACTTAATGGCTAGAGGCCTATCTTGTCCACCACATTGTCACTACTTATAGAACCTGACCTACTAATCTTAGAGTCCCCACTACTTAACAATATGCCAAGCACATAATAGGTGCTCAGTAAATGTTTGCCAGTCTTTCAACTGGAAAGAGAACAACTCAATGGTTCATGCCTACTCATGATTTCGTGTTAAGATAACAGCAACTTACTTAACAGCTGATAAAGTGCTTTCACATATGTTCATGAGAATCAGGCTCTTAGCTCCCCTCAGCAGTGCAGCAGCTCATAAAGTAGACAATAAATTACAGAGAAGTCACTGTCTGACAATATCCCTTTGGTGACTGTTTTGTCTTCCATTTTGATGTGATGCCAAGTTAATGTTATCATAAAATAATTCCATTAACTGCAATTGTACAGTTTACAGAGCCATTACTGTCATTGAAAAGTGAAATTATATTCAAACCCGAAAACAGAGGCTTACACAGAAATAAATGGCATTAACATGCAAACAAATTACATGCAGGAGAAACCGGAATAGCAATGTGACAGGCCTTTCACCCCATGCTCGGCATAAACAGATGACTGCATTTTAATATTTATTCATATATAAACAATGAAAACAAATCACACTGGCAAGTACCTCGGACTTAATTTCATACTTGTTTAAAAAGGCAGTGACTTCTGTACTCCCTCAGGCTGCGGGCTGCACTGGGCGCGCCTGAGTTTCATTCAGACAATCTCGCTGCCTAACATATTCAGGACCAGGAGGCGAGCTAGTGTATACTATGCACATCAGAGGAAACAGAGCTGGGGAGGGATAAGTGGAGGCAGGGGAGGCAGGAGGTGAGCAGAGCAAAGCAAGATGCAAGCCAAAAAGGCAGAGAGAACAGTGTCGGGTTTCACATCCATGATGCTAAAGGCACATGAAGAAAAGGCAACAGCACTCGGCCAGGGGAAGGGGAGCCAGACAGGTGTTCCTGGAGCTGTGAAGCTTGCTCTAGAAAGCCTCCATTAATGGAGTGGCAGAGCCAGTTCAGGCCAATGGCACTGTGCAGCCACAACAGCCCTAGACTCCCAGGGAGTAGGGGGAAGGAGGAGGACCCTTCCAATGCCATGGCCCCCTTGCAGAATGCAGAGTGTCTTTCTCTAAACAAGGGACCTATGCTCACCTGCGCCTCCCCTAGGGCAGCTTCTCTTCATTCATTCCTTGGGACTGAGCAGGGAGTTGGGATTCCTGCAGAGCTTCCTCACAGTAGTGGGGACGCTTCCCTAACCTCTCCTCTGCAAGCCCTCATCCTCTCAACTGAATCCCTACTGTGCTTACAAGGGGGGGACAAGTAACCCAGCACCTGACCCCATGCAGTGTCAGGCCCACGGAGCTGACCTTTCTGGTCCCAGCTGCCTTCTCTCAGGACAGCCCTCCTCCTTGCCAACCAGACTGCCCACTGGCATGGCCCAGCCAAAGCTCCAGTTCTCAATCTCTGCTTCATCAGATCCCGCAGAGGACAAATCTTGCTCAGCTAGTTCTTTGCTGTGTGAGCCTGAGGCTGAATCTAAACTTCAATTTTCTTATCTATGAAATGGTGTCCAGTTTCATATTGAACAAGTCCTACTACGTTCCACATGCTGTTCCCCGTGCTTGGCATACAGCAGTGCAAAGAACAGTCAAAGATTCGTGTCCTCCTGTGGCTGACATCCTAGCCAGGGAAGGGGAGCGGTGAATAAAGGCATAACTAATCAGTAGGTAGAGTATAACCCATGGCTGATTCTACAGGAAGAAGACAGACCAAAGGCAGAGTGAGAAGAGGGGATCAGGAGGGCCGAGGGTGGGTGCTGCCATTTTAAATAGCACAGCCAAACAGCAGACATGGCCGAGGAGAGGGCTGGCGAGTAGACACTGGAGAAGGCAGCAAAGGCCTTGTGTGAGGAGCCTGAGTCTCAGCAAAGACGTCACTCAGTGTGGCTGTGCGGAGCAAATGAGGCTTAGTAGGAGATAACATTAAAAGATGAGGTCCTGGGCTGGGGATGTGGCTCAAGTGGTAGCGCGCTCGCCTGGCATGCGTGCGGCCCGGGTTCGATCCTCAGCACCACATACCAACAAAGATGTTGTGTCCGCCGAGAACTAAAAAATAAATATTAAAATTCTCTCTCTCTCTCTCTCTCTCCCTCCTCTCTCACTCTCTCTTTAAAAAAAAAAAAAAAAGATGAGGTCCTATTGGATTTTTGTGAAGATCCCTGTCCATGGCATGTGAACTGTGTTCTGCAGGTAAGAATTGCTACCATGGACAGCCCTTGGTCTGTGACAGGCACTGTGTATGAGCCTTATGCCCTGGACCCACTCAGGCTACCCTGCAACCCTGTGTGGCACGTACTCACGTGATACCTGTTACCTGTGATGAAACTGAGCTTTGGGCAGATGAAAGAATTCCCCATGGTGGTGGTGGTGGTGGGATTCAGGATTAGCCAGCCCTGGAGACAACTGTGCTTAACCACTGTTGCACCCAGACTCTCCCAAGCAAAGCTGGTATGGAGTGAGGAGGAGAAGGAGGGATCCGAAAGGCAGACACCCATGATTGGGACCCCACACAGAAGAGAATACAGCAAGAACCGAATAAGAGGGACGGTAAAGAGAGCAGAAAAGGCAGGACGCAGAGCCAGCAGGGCAGCACCCCAAGCCTGGCCACACCCCCAGGGGACAGGAGAGCAGCAGGGTCAGGGCCCATTTGAGGGGGCCAGCAGCAGAACAAGGTGAATTCACAGGGCCAGCAAAGTCCCCACATTTCTGTCCTTGAAAAGCATGGATAACAGGCCAAAGTGATTCAACCTCCAAAAACCAACAGCAAGACATGCTTAGGATAGATGCACAGTGAGTCAGCTGAGCAAGCATCAAGATTCTGGAACACTCTCTCTTACTAATTTAAGCCTGAGCTTTTGAAATAGGCCTCTCTGCTGTCTCCTAGGCAAAAACAAGACCTTAGCAAACATGTATCACACATATGGAGCAGGTGCCAGATGCCACCTAGAGTGCTCTGCATGTAATCTCAGCCCATCAGCTAAACACCAGGAGCTGGCATATCCCCACTTACAGATGAGGAAACCGAAGCTCAGAGAGGCTGGGTCACTCATTTAGCCAGGCACTTACGGGGACAGAAACATGTCTCAATCCAAGGTCGGCACAGCACAAACAGTGTGCTGTGACCATTATGCCACACTGCCCCCTGTGTCCCAGCCTGTGGCAGGACTGGAATTTGTAAGGAGCAAGGAAGGAAGAGAGACCCCCGCCTCCTACAGGTCCAGGCTCTGCCAGCCATCCCCGCAGAATGCTGGCCAGTTGGACAGAGAGCTGCTCAGTGTCCACTGCAGAGCAGGGAAGCACAGGTAGCTCCAGCCGCCTGTCACTCCAAAACCTCAGAAGCCTTGAGGATCAGCACCGAGCTTCAGGATTAAAGACCCTGCAGTGGGCTTTGTAGAGAGTTCAATGCCTGGAAGACAATCACTTCAGCTCTTTCTGAATGTTTCTCACTGCGCTTTGTACCCCCCAGGGGATCATCCTGCAGAAGCCTAGTGGATGGTGGCCTTAGGCATGGCCACCCAGGATCTTCTAGACAGACTCCCCACGATTTAGGAATTTCCCATATTTTCACCACTGCCTCCCTGTGGTAGAAACTAGAACCTGTTCTGCCGGCTTTCTATACAGCTATGAGCAAGCCAGATGCTGGCTCGGGAGCTCATGATGCAAGAAGGGGTATAGAGTAAACTGAATCCTCTCCCCTGCAAAATAATGAAATAAAAATTCCCCACCATCTCAATCACATCTCTTCCTCCCATGTCCCCCAGTTCCTGCCTATCGACACAGCGGAGTCCTTGCTCTTGCAAACGTTCATGCGCAGTACATGCAAAGACAAATGCAGGGAACAAATAATGGGAGCCAGATTCACTGCAATTATGCACATGGGGGGAAAGAACAAAGGAATAACAGGAAACAGAAACACAATAGCAGACGCAATAAGCCTAAAAGCAATAATTATGTTCTTATTTCCTACCAGCTGGCGTAGGAATCTCAAAGCACGGAGCTTTCTATTTTCTAGTTGTCCAAGTACATTTCCCCCAGTACAGGGAAATACCCAGTCACTTCTGATGCCCTGAGGTCCCACTGGAGAGCAGACCATTGTGAATAGGACTCTACAATGAATAAGACACAAACCGACTTTCTCCTAGTATGAGGTCATGGGCCCTCTTTTGCAGATCAGCCTACATGTTTGTTCATGAGAAAGGGGTTCAAGATGAGGCCCATATTGTCTTAGAGGCATCTTCTGACCAAATGTCAGTAATGGGGATTCAGCAAGAAATAAAGATCACTCTGCTCCTCAGGAAGCCAAATGCTATTCAGCACTGAATTTATACTCAAGAGTTAGGATCTCTGCAAGATGCCATCCCTTGAGGCAGAGAAAAAGAAAGCAATTGAACAAAAGTACTTTGTTCTTGTAGACTGGAAAGAAAAAAGACAGGAAAAAGATAAGAAGGAAGGGAGGGAAGAGAGAAGGAAATGATAGGGAAAGGAGGGAAGGAGGGAGGGAGGGAAGAGGGAAAGAGAAGGAGAAACAGTAAAATATATAAGACTAAGGAAGAACTGGAGAAGAAGATAATGATGGATGAAAGCTTATATTTTTATAGATCAAAAAAAAAATGTTCACTGGGAAGACGAATGAGGTATCCTTGTCATAATCTGTAATTACAAAGTCTGAATCATTGAACTCCAAAAAACTCAGTTCTTAGAAAGCCTGGACTCTACTGGTTTACAAATAATTAACAAGTATACCCTGAACTTGGACGAACACCCCTGAGATTTGACTGACAAGTCTGAGAAATTGAAATGTACACTCCAATTTAAGGGATACAGGATTTACAGCGTCTTTCTTTGGCTTACCTGAAATGTCAAAGGGTGTTTTAGGAAGATCTGAAATGATGACCCATTTCAGATGCTTTCTTGAGTGTGAAGCTTTAGAGGTCATCCATTGTCACGATCCAAATAAAGGGCACAGGCTTTCTTTGGGAAAGCTCTGTCTCCACCACAGGAAGTCTATGCCGTAAGGGGCTGACCTGACCCTGCCACATGTGACCACAACTAGCAGCGATGCCTATCCGTTCCCCTAGCCACCTGATTAAGATCTTAACACATAACCCGAGGTAGTTGTCTCCAAAGAAATTTTCTGGGATAGCAAGGAAACTAGGGTTGTTTTAGCTAGTGGAATCCTAGTCGCTGCACACTGAAAAACTTGCCTCAGAAGGCCATCAACAAAAGAAAGGCAGTAAAGATCAAGAGCTAGAGATGGTCCCAATGGCACTGAGTACCTGGATTCAGCCATGCCTGAGGCCAGCACTCTCTCTGGATTTTTCAAAAATGCAAATTAAAATAAGATCCTATTTATCCCTAAGTGCAAACGAGCATTCTTCATTCCTGGAAAGTTTTCTTAAAATTATCTTAGATAAAAACAGAAAAGCTTCAAACCACACATCACATTGCTCTGGGAAACACCACTGCAACAGCTTAGGATTCCTTCTCTTCCCAAACAAAATCTAGAGCCCTCAGAACTCTTTGGGTTGGATTGGAATTTTAAGTTTTTTTTTTTTTTTTAATGAAAGCTGGTTATAATTTTTAAAGAGTTTCACCTACAGTAAAAACACTGTTGGCTCCCATAGGGATTTCAGGGTTCATCAATCACTCTTACATAACAGGTACTCACTGTGAAAACAATGTCCTCGACCGAACAATGAACTTGAATACATATTCCAAAGCTTTCAGAGTTCTTAGGATTGGCTCACATTGCTCCCCTCGGCTGGAGGTGTCCAAGTAAGTCTTCAGCACCATCATCAGTTTCCTGAATAAGAGATAATATTTTCAAAATATATCTCTTTCTGGTCCACAGCATGGTAATTAGTTTGCTCAGAAAATTATGAGGCATTCAATCAAAGGTTAAAGGTGGCAGTATAGCTAAGTTCACTACTCGTTTGCTAACATAAAAATAACTGCTGAAAATATGTATTTATTACAGGGAATGAATAAGTTATTTCCTGCCCATAAAAAGACAGCAAAGGAGAAATATAAGAAAAAAAAATGTCTTCAATGGTAAAACTAGGCCTACTCAGGCAATGGGGGGATAGCAGTGCTGATGTGGTCTTGCATTTTTCTCTCTATACAAAATGTTCCTGTAACTACCGTGAAACTCCCTTGCTCAGGAAATGTGTGTTTTTCCAACACGAGTGGGGCAGACTTTAAATGACTTGGCCTGCCTTCCAAGGCTTCTTCCCAAACTGCTGCCACCACACACTCCAGCATCACCCCCCAGCATCACCCCCCCTCTCTCCTCGGTCCCCTACCCCCAGCAATCTAGAGCCACCAGGTTTCTGTACTTCTTCCTCTCTAGCCTTGAGTTCTGGTGTTTTTCCACGAGTAACTGTCCCATAAATGATAGCTAACTAGCTCAGCGAATACACGAACACTTCATCTCAATCCCGGGATTCTGCATATGTTTGAGGATATCCAAATTACCCAGTTATGGGTTGGGTTTTCTCAGAAAAGGGAGAGCTCACACACACACCAGTGTCAAAAGGCAACTGCTCAAGTTCCTTGTGCCCCATGCATCCTGGCAGGGCAGGCAGCGCGTGCACAGGAAATTCCTGCAGGCGAGGGACTCACTTGTAAGCCAGGGTCGCACTAAAGTGCTGCTGAATGTATGCCTCCAGGACCGTGTTGAAATGCTGGAATTTCCGGTCTGCAATGAGTCCTATTATGTAGATCTGAGGAAAATGCCAAGAATTATTGGGGTGAGGGGGAGAAAACTCAGAGCAGGAAACAGTATTTACCTGGTACAACGCACCCCTTAATCAAAATTTGTTTGCCCAGAATCAATATTTCCTATAATCCCTTAAAAGCCAGAGCTACCACATAAAGACATGCTCACTAATAAACAATTAATCCTTTTTTTAACCGTTATTTCATTCATTTATTTTTAAGTGGTTCTGTGGATCGAACCCAGTGCCTCACATGTGCTAGGAAAGTGGTATACCACTGAGCCACAACCCCAGACCCGATTAATACTTTTCACCATAATATTGTCTCTCCAAAAAGTGCTCATAAAATGTGCTTTAAGGTGTTATAAGATAAAAGCTTTCACAGTCAGGTAGGTTAGAGGAACCTCATATTGTCACCCTTAGACGTCGTCTTTACTGCAGGAATTTGCAGAGACCTGATACACTGATGTGCACTGTGACTCTCCAGGAGGGCCACGCAGCACTCAGCACTTCTCTGAGTTATTTAATGGAAGGAGCCCTTAGTTAGGGAGCATCTGTCCTGTAAGGCACATTGTAAGGGACCCTTGTGAAAAGAACCTGATTAAACCACCTTCATCTCCAAGGAGCATCTTTTAAATTGCAAATGTCTGCGACACGGGACAACACAGGGAGACTTTACTGACTGCCCAAACCCTGATGCAATGTTGCTCATGTTTTTTGGACGTGGCACTGAGGAAATGTAGGCCGTGACATGAGAGGGACCATACGGGAAGACAGAGAAAAGATCTGGACAGCGTTACACGGCCAGAGGTTCTGGGTTGGCGGGAGCAGAAGTGATCAGAGGACATGACAGGAAAGTGGAGAAGTGTCAGGTGTTCTACAGTCTGGCCAGGGACCGGCTCCACACTCCTGGGAATGGAGGTGACGATTCCCAGCACCTGGCCTCCTGTGCTCCCCACCAGGATTGGGCTGACATCAACCTGAAAACTCCCCCTGCCCCACTATGCCCTTGGCTTTCAGAACAACCAGAAACCAGTGAAGGGAAGCAACAGCTCACTCAGGGGTCTGGCTGCCAAAGGTCACCGTGGCTCTAAAGAACTCATGGAAAGGACCATGGACACCATGGGTTCTCTCTCTGTCAGAGTGAGACACATGAAAGCCTGTCCCCACACTCTTACCAGGGCATCGAAGACGAGGATGTCATACTCATTACTTTGAGAATGCTCCATCATGATGTTGAAGAGGGCGTCAAGAGTGTCTTGGAGAAACTGGACGAAAGAACCAAGGTCACGTTCAGAGGGAGTGCAGATGGCCAGGGACCCCACCCTCACCTGTCTACCCAAGAGAACGAGCGCACAGCACCCAGGCCATGTTTGAGAGGCCCACAGAAGAGCCAGGACTTGGAGCCACTTGGCTGTCCATGCACAGTAGCAATTTCACACTAGAGAACATGACACAGCACTTCGTCACGTGACAGCGAGGATGTGAGTAAAACAAGTCAGACACAGAAATGAACACTCTCTCACTCCAGCTTCAGAAAATTCAAGAGTAGGAAACACCCATCCATGAACAGAGCAGCCAGCCTAGCCATTGCCCCTACGGGGGTTCATGACTGCGAAGGGGGCGAGAGGGACCGCAGCAACTCTGCGAGTGTCGTGCATCTCCATCTGGGGGATGGATGCGGCGGGCAGTGAACAAAATCTCCCTGGGCTGTGCTGGTGCCTGCTGCGTCGCAGGGATAGTATACTCCAATAACAAACATTTTTTAAAAAGAAGAATCGAAAGAAAGAATGCAGTGGAACCCCACCCCCACCCCCAGATGACTTCTCCAAACTGCCTGGTAGCAACAGCCTTCTCCAGGGGGCATCTGTGGGCGTGTGATTATCAGTGCTGAGCTAGGTGGGTGGGTGGGTCAATAGCGTCCATTGAAGCATTGATCTGGAAGTTCTACCACCATTTCTCCAGGGTTGTGCAATTAAATAAAACTTGATTTCCTTCCCTCCTAAGGGAAGAGTCAATATTTCCTATAATCTCTTAAAAGCCAGAGCTACCACATAAAGACATCTAACTTCAGGGTTTCTAGCTGAACCAAATTCCTGGTGGAAACATGATGACCAGGACCGTGGGAAACACTTGTCTCCACACTTGTCCTCTTGATGGGGCTGGAGAGGCGGCCTGCTCTAGCCAGACCTCCACCTTACACCGTCTACTCTCCTCCACCCTATAGATCCCAGGCATTTGCATGGTTTTCTGCACGCTTCACCTACAGAGCAAGCACTGACGTCTTTCTCTTTCTCACTTTCAAGGCATAGTGCTCTCTGAGCAGACAAACTACAAATAAACTTCTCATTTCTAACAATGTGCATATAGTACTGAGAGATCATACTACTAAACATAGCAACATGTACATAACAAAATAATTACTATCAGTATTTATTGAACTTTGTAAGTTTTGTGTGCTTTCGTTCATTTATTATGTATTATTTATTATTTCACACTACAGAACATGACACAGCGCTTTGTCACGCGACAGCGAGGATGTGAGTAAAACAAGTCAGACACAGAAATGAATATTCTGTAAGAGACAGCACTGAGTTATTTTTAAATAACATCACTGAAAGCTCATAACAACCTTGAGAAACATGTCATTTCATAGTATTATTGCATAAAGATGGTAAATGGGAGAGCTGGGCTCAACACCCAGGTTAATCTGTCACAGAGACTAAGCACAACCAGAGTTTCCTGATACTCGATATTCAGTGCCATCAAGCCAAGTCTCCCCACTGGATTTCCCAATAAAGATTCACCGTGGCGAGGAAAACCCACCCGCCTCCTTCCCTGGAGCTGCCCTTGACTTAAATTTCTGTCACTGGTGGATGAACACAGGAAGTGAAGTACCCACTAACCTTCACCACCTCCTCTCCATCCACGATCTTCAACTTTTCTAAATTCTCTTGCAGCAGTTGGGGCCTCATGCGCCACTTCAGCAAACCCAGCAAGCCCACTAAAACACAGGTGGGACAAGAGGATCACTGTTACTGATCAAACCACCAGGCTGCCATGCACCTGGGCTTGTGCATCCATGCACACACACACACACACACACACACACACACACACACACACCACAGACAAAACTCCCAGTGGGCTCCATTACCATTCTGGGTGAGCTTTGTGGAGCACACCAGGGTGGAAATGGAGAACACATCTCGAGAGCTGATGGACAGCCCCCCAACACTGCTGGAGCTCCGGCTCAAGGTGGCCCCCTTGTTTTCCGAATAATGTCGATAAGAAGGAAGAGTCAGGTAAGCACTGGCATCCTCCATCTTCTTGCTGTCCCCCTGGAAATGACACTTTGGTTACTGTCCCAAGCCGAGACTACTCATATAATCTACACAGAGCTTGAAGTGGCCAAATTACATGCTGTGAGCTGGGGAGGGTCAGAAGCAACCAGGAAGATCATCAGGAAAGCAGTGAAGACCAGGTGGCGGGGCAGGCCTGTACCGTCACAAACGTGGGAATCTAGTTAGCTGAATGCAGAAGGGGCCGATCAACCAGCTGGAGCCTCTGTGAGCATCTTAAAGCAGAAAAGGGAATTGAAGATTCCCAGATAGCAGTTTTAATCCATCCTAAAATTTTTTGAAATGATTAAAAGAAAAAGATGCTCCAGGACACTAGGGAATCCAGCTTAACCTGGGAGTGAGTGGCAAAGGCACTAGGTCAAGAAGCCCTGGACCCGAAGCTTGTTCTGTTTATCCTGGATTCATTCTCTGGCTTCTCCGTGTCCATTTTTCTCACAGGTAAACTGAGAAAAATCATACTCCCAAACTAAATGGGATAATGCAGAGAACATAGCAGATTAAAAGAAATGCACATGCCTCGCCAGGCCATATGAATGACCAGAGGCAGTGCTCAGGAGACCCTCCTGATCAGACCCTTCCTCTGCCCCGAGCTATTCCAAATCCTTTGTGTGCCTTAGTTCACCTCATTCAAGTGGATGAAGCAGATTTTGTTATCATTCTCAGTTTACAGTTGAGGAAACTAAGGTTTAATGAAGTCAAGTAAAAGGAAAACTGGCTACGACTGGTCCTCTGCCCCAAGGAGTTCCCAGCAGGTTGGGGAAGAATGGCTTTCATTCCAAGGCACAATGAATGAGAGAACACAGGCTACACAGAAGAAAGGGGGCTTCTGGAAAAGTCGGAGACTCAGAGAAAAGCACCATGTGATGAGCAGTGAAGGTCCGATGGGCAGTTGCAGCCCCCAGGTAGAGAGCCCAGGCAAAGGTCCACCTGTGATTCAGCCATGCTGTATGTAGGTCACAACCACAAGCTCTGCATCCAGCAAGCAACTTCCCCATGCGTCCTGCTGTCCCAAGAGGGGAAGCACACCGGCCAGGTCAAGGCAAACATCTTCCCACCTCCTGCAAACAGTGCAGGTCTCGTGCTGTGAAAACCTAACAGTGGACATCGGTACGCCCTTCACGTTTACACGGCCCTGTTGTGTCTGAGATCTGACTGAGTTGTCATCATCACTGCTGTCACTCTTGCAATGGTTTGGTGTGGTTAATCCCCAAGATTCATATGTTGGAGGCCTGCTTCTCAGGGTGGCAATGTTGAGGTGACGGAAGCTTTCAGAGGTGGAGCCTGCGTGAATACCCAGGGCAGAGGTCACCGGGAACCCTCTTAGAGGCTGTCTATCCCAGAAATAATATAATCTATTTCTAGACACTGCTTTTGATCACATCTATGAATTAAAAGTGAAGATGTGTAGACATGCTGGGGAAGGAGGAGGCCAAAATGAATTTTTAAAATTAGCTGCCTAAATCGATCAAGTCCTGAAACTCATATTTATGTGATTTTTCTTTTCTTTTGTTTAGCTCAAAATTACTTATTTTTATAAGTAGAAATATAAGAGATGGTCATTTTCATT
The DNA here is from genome assembly GCF_964194105.1 of Spermophilus citellus. Taxonomy (NCBI): domain Eukaryota; kingdom Metazoa; phylum Chordata; class Mammalia; order Rodentia; family Sciuridae; genus Spermophilus; species Spermophilus citellus. The sequence continues at coordinate 124,630,629 of NC_138182.1, forward strand.
TTGTGTTATGCTATTCAATTCTAAAAAAGAAATTAACATTAAAATAATCATAACTTTAAAAAAAGAGGTGGAAAAAAAATAAAATAAAAAATAAAAAAAAACAACCAACAATAAAAAAAATAAAATAAAATAAAAAAAGAGGTGGAGCCTACAGAAGGTTTTTGGGTCACGGGGGCGCTGTCTTCAGAAGGGATGAAGGTAGTTCTCATGGGATGCTGCTTAGTTTTAGAGACAGGGTGGTTATAAAAGCCTGATTCTAGCCATGCCTGGCCTCTCTGGTGCCCAATTTGGTGCGAGATCTCTTCCTCACACACATTCTGCCATGATGTAACACAGCCAGAAGGGCCTCACCAGAGCAGAGCACTATGTTCTTGAACTTCTGAAACTGTGAGCTAAATAAACCTCTTTTCCTTATAAAGTAGCCTTCTTCAGTTATTTTGTTAATAGTTTTCACAGTGCAGGTCTCGTGCTGTGAAAACCTAACAGTGGACACCGGTACGCCCAAACAGACTGACAATCTGCCTAAACAAAGAAAACTGAGACTCAGGAAGACATGTGAGATAATTCCAGATTTACATAGCAGCATGATCGGGACCCAGATTCTGATATTTCTTCATTAGCTACAGTGCAACCTCTCTCAAATGTTCCCTGTCGGTCTTCTGCATGTCCCACAGAGGACCTCAAGGAGTCAAGAGCCCATTTCCATATGTACCATGACTTCTCCATTTGGTGCTCTCTTTTGCACCCAGATTGCAAGCACCATCTCACATAATCCTCACAATGAGTCACAGGCAGCTCACAGGTGAGGAAACGGGGCCCAGAGGAGTTGTGTTTGCACTGGGCCACTCAGCTGGTAGGCCTGTGGTCCTGGGGTTCCTGCTGTTAACCACTAGGCCATCCTGCCATCACCCATTGGTTCCTGCACCCTCTTCACTGCCATTGGCTCTGACTCACGGTACCTTGAGGACAACCAAGTCATGGCAGCCGTCGTGCAGAGTGGTCCCGTCGTCTTTCATCAGCTTCACGTAGGACATGGCAAAGTTCTTTTCCCCTTTATCCTTAGCTAGAAACGGCATAGTCAGGTTAGGAAAGAAAACCACACGCGGGCCACCCCGCTCTCTCACCCATGTCTCAGGAGAGCTGCAGGGACGCCATTTGTTTGGGTACTCACATTCCAGGGATGACCGGTGTCGAAACATGAATCGCAGATGGATCCTCTGCATGTCCTCGATTGGGACGGCCACCTCAGCAGGCAGAAACCAGAGCTCAGGAGACCCATGAGTTAAACACAACCCCCCGTCCCACCCCACAGGCAGCCTGACCATTTAGCTTGAGGCTCAGTGTGCTGCTTTGCCACCCATCCATCAAGCCTGATGAACTGTAAATAAATTACATAAGAACTAGCTATGAAGAGAAAATAAAGTACCAAATGTAATCCATTTGGCAAATTGCATTCCCAGCCAATGAAAAGAGGTCCATAAATTATAGTGAGGAAAAATGAATCTCCCCAAATTGATATAAAAGTCACATAACTTTAGCACAGGATTTGATGCACTGCAGAGTGCACAGTGCACATTTCCTTACACACTCCAGGAGCTCTAGCAATTGCAGCAGGGCTTAGCAAATTAACAGTGGCCATTAAGGGATTGCTTGAGGACTCTCATTTAGGCCAATTAATAAAAGTGTTTTAATCCAATAATATTTGGAAAAATCCTAGGACTCATCCCCTCTTTGGTGGGACACATGTCTGATACTTCTGCTTCCACGGATACAGATATAAAGGTAGGACAATCATCTGCATCTCCCAGCACCACTGTAGGGTGAGGGTCTGCTGGCACCGCTCACTGAGGTGCTTTGGCTGGCTCTGCACTCCCCACCTCTCAGAGCCCCACAGCTTCCTGTAGTGTGCAATTCAGGCCAATGCAGAGGAGCTTAGCTACCTGCAAGAACAACACTGATTTTTTAAAGGTCTGCACAGTACAGATGACTATCAAAAGCCAAAACAAAACAAAACAAAACTAAAAGTATACATTGCAGGAATTTCTCTTCCAGACAAGAAAATCTGAGCCAGAGGAGGTCTTGTCTATGTTTCATACCCAGCAAAAGAACTGAGAGTCTCCTGGGTCTCACTTATCCTCTCACTGAATGTGGAATGGTTCCTGGAAGCTACAAGATGTGAGGCATTAGCCACACTGATGAAGGTAGCATATCTGAACCCAGAGAACTCACAGTCCATGTGGAGTGACATATAAAATACTGCATGGCAAGAACCAGCAAAGAGATATAACTAGGGTGCAGGAGAGCACACAGAACAGAGGACCTACCCGGTCCAATAACTTTCTGACCCCAAAGTTGGGCAGGTCATCATCTTGACAAGAACGAATATAAGTAGACCCACAGAAAACTAGGAATAGATGCGACAAGGCCAGACCATTGGGGTTTGAATAGCTATCAGCAAAAAGGAAGCTGTGTCTCTCCTGAGTCAGCACAGGTGAGTAAGGGCTGCTGCTGATTATGAGGCAGAGGTATTCAAAGCTAGAATCAAGTTTCACTGTTCAATGAATTAATTCCTAATTCATATTCCAATGGAGAATATTCTTTCCTGTGTAGCATGATGATGTGGTGATTTGTGTCTACAGCCACTTCTACTAAAGGGGCATTTTTTCAGGTATCCCACGGCCCGTTTTAAGCTCACATCTTGAAAACTCTGGTATTTCTCCCTGGTGGGTAGAACAGGACAGTTTGATGGGCTGGCCTCCATCCAAGAGAGGACTAGTGGACAAGTCCACAACGATTAGCTACTGGACCAATAAAAGACTATCAGAGAACCACAGCACTTGTCCTTGGGGACATGTCTACTGCCTGACTTGCCACCAGACACCTGCCAGGTGCTGTTCAGATCCTCTGAAGGTGCCTCAGAGGACCCCATGCCCCCACGAGTGGTGATTTCTACTGTACCCCAGGGCTGAAGACAGCTCTGTCACTTTGTGTCCTTCCAGGTAAGTAGACTCAAAATTGGCCCCAGAATTGAGCTGGGTGTTCCATGAAGAAAATGACAATATATTCCTGTGTGTTCTTCACCATCACTTGGGTCTATCAAGCCTCCCATATGCTTAGAGCAGAACAAGGGATCTTTGAAGTGTCATCAACAGTGCGCTAGTCCAGGGATGGGCCGCTGGGGAAAGGAAAAGCTCCATGGTGGAGCAGGTCTGGGAAATGCACTCTCTCCTCCTGCAGCTCTGCAGAGACGCTTCCATCAGAAGGGTTCTGAGAACCTGAGACGAGGAAGCCTTTGACACTATACTTTCGGTCACTTCTTAGTATTTCTCACATTTACTTTATCCAGGAGCTTTATTTTAATGAAACACCACAGAGTACTGGGGGGTGGGGGCACCATCTGCGAAGGACCTGGAGGATCACAGCAGGCATTTGGAATCTCTGTATCCTTGCCTCCTCCACTCTCTACCGCACAGCGCACAGCGCAGGCGCAAAGCTGCAGAGGGGAGAGTAAAAAATGGGCAAGGGGCCAGGGCTGGAAGAGCAGCTCAAAGGAGCTGCAGATCTGGTTTGTAGTTTTCTACACCAAGAAAACTAGCAGGTACGCTGCAGGACAGCCGAGAACGTGTCGCATTTGTAGCATTTATCAAACGCACACTCCTCCAAGACTCTCTGACAGCGTTGGGTGGTTAAATCATTTCATCCTCACAGTCATCCTGTGGCTCCCATTGTACAGATGAGGAAATCACAACACGACAGATCCAATGACTTGCTCAAGGTCAAACAGCTGGGGAATTAATGGAAGAGCAGGAACATGAATCCTGAACTCTCTGGGAGTCTTAATCAACTTGTTGGCACATTCTCATGAGAAGGAGCAGGAATGATAAGGGCTCCAGTCCACTTCCTGTCCCCTCAAGGAGCACTGGAGAGCTCAGATCAGAGGCAGGCTGCCTGGGTTCCAGTCCTGACATGACCAGCAGTGACACTGGACAATCCACTCACTAGTTCTGGGCCACAATTTTCTCACCAGTAGAATGAGGGAAATACAATGCAGACCTCACAAGACTATGGCAGGAAATAAACTTTTAAACTAAAATACTTAAAACAGTGCCTGGTTCACTGTAACAGCTACATACACGTTCACTGCTCTTATCATTATTATTACCTTGACTGTTTCCATCCAGCGTGGCTGCTTGACTTGGTAGTATACAACGGAGCGATACTCGTTCATGGGCTTGTCCCCAGCTCCCACACAAATTGCATTCTGACCAAGAAAAATAGAGAGAGAGAGAAAAAAAAAAACACTATAGAATTGCTATTTCCTGTGTTTGGGCAACATTTGTTCCAAGGCCAAAGCCAATCTTAGAGTCTAAGTTAACCCTGCCTTCCCTGACCCTTCTCCAGGCCCCTATCATGACCCTTCTACATTACGGATTTATACATGAGCATCCCTGGCCCAGGAGTGACAGCTGCTTAACCACAGAAATTCTATTACTTTCATTCTGGAAACCACTGGAGCGTGCCAGTCGCTGACGTGGCGCCTCATTGTAAATGGTAACCAGCCTCTGAGTCACTGCATGCTGCTAGTCTTATTAATCCTATTTGTTTCCTAAATGTGGATGTGCACAAGGTTTACAAACAGGCTCAGGTCGGCCAAGCAGAAACCCATTCTGATGGATTTTGGTTGCTGATGCACCAAAGTGGGAGGGCACTCGCTGGGCAGTGGCAGACAGCATGAGCTTCAGAAAGACAATGGGGTGCCCACCATGAACAATGAGGCCGGGGGGGGGGTGATTCCATTTAGCCTGCAGTGGTGATCATCTTCTGCACGTTTTGGGCCCACACTAAGCTCTGGAGGAACCAGGGTGAGCTAGGAACTGAACCAGATAGGAGCTCAGAGTTTGGTGGAGAGGGTCAGACACATGAGCTCCCCGGTCCTGACTAGTGCCATGTGATGACAGGCACACATAGACTGAACTCAGGGAAGACCCCTTAGAGGTGATGACACTTAAGCAACTTTTTTTTTTTTTGGTAGCAGGGATTGAACCCAGGGGCACTTGACCACTGAACCACATCCCCAGCCCTTTTTTATTTTTTATTTTGAGACAGGGTTTCGCTGAGTTGCTTAGGGTTGAGGCTGGCTTTAAACTTACAATCTTCCTGCCTCAGCCTCCTGAACTACTGGAATTACAGGCATGCACCTCCATGCCTGGTGATAGTTAAGCATCTTTAAGAAAGAGTCTGAGTTGGCTTTGAGCAGAAACATGGGAAAGGCATTCTGAGCAGAGAGCAAGCAGAGCACTCTGACCTATGTAGGATATTTGTTCTTCGCCATAGAAATCACCCTCAGAGAGCTGGGGTCATGGCTCAGTGGCAGAGTGCTTGCCTGGCATGTGTGAGGCAATGGGTTTGATCCTCAGCACCACATATCAATCAATAAATAAAATTTTTTAAAAAAGAAATCACCCTCAGAGTCTCAGAAAGTAACAAGGAATTATTTTCAGATAGTATAATCAAATCCCTAATTCATTCATTCTCATTCTCTCTCTCTCTCTCTCTCTCTCTCTCTCTCTCTCTCTCTCTCTCTCTCTTATCCCATCAGTTTGGGGATTTGAAGTGAAAAATTGATCAGCTAGTATGAAAACCACCCTAGGCCCCTTCTGGGTCACACTAGCTTGATCTTGTGTTGGAACCCAGACTTTTAGGAGCCTAAGGACTAGTTTTGAAGCACTAGCCCCTATAATTGCAAGGCAGGTGCTCCTGGGAGAGTCTACACCTTTCATCAGATTCCTTCAGTTTCTGCAATAAATCCTTGACCCCTCAGTATGTTGAGCCATCAGAGTTGGCCACAGGAAGGCCCTCTGTGGCCCCTGGAAACCAGCTACATTGGGAAGGAAAATCTGTCCACTCACTGAAAAGTTCTCGGTGTCCAATGGATAGGAAAAGGGTGAGCTGAGTTCCAGAACTATTTGAGGCAATGAGCTGAAACATGCTTCCAAAGGTTTGCTGGCCACTTGGCATCCAGCGTCATGCTAAGTCCTTAATGCGAACCCATTGCATAGGTGGGTAAACTGAAGCCCTGAGAGGCTAATTCACTTGACCAAAAAAGTGGCAGGTCCTCTAGATCCTTGTCCAGTGTTCCTTCTATAACAACCTATACTCTTTCTACCTGCAAATATTCATATCTGGTGACATTTATGGGCTTATCGTCTCTGTTGCTTCCATGAATCCCACATAGCTTATAAAGTCTGAAAACACACATATATCTCAGGTGAAAATAAAACTGCACTATGGCAGGCAACTGAATGTCACAAAACTATCCTGATGATAAAAAAATTTTATTTCCTACAGCTAAAAAAAAAAAAAATTCTCAGCTTTATACAGAGAAAAGCCAAAGACATTGGCCTCTACCTCAGTACTCCAAAGCTCAAATTGGAGGCTGGTGGAGAGAGAGAGAGAGAGAGAGAGAGACAGAGAGAGAGAGAGAGAGACAGAGAGAGAGAGAGAGAGAGAGAGAGAGAGAGAGAGAGAGAGGCAGCCAGCCAGTACACAGCCTAGCTCTAGGGAGGATGTAGATTCATATAAATCTCAAGTGAGACTTTGGCCACAGTCCACACTGCCCACCCTCCGAGAGCCCCTAGCTGGTGAGGGAACTCCAGGTCAGTGGAAAACCTGAGGGAGAATCCTGAAGTTGGGGAGCTGTGATGCTGACATGGCCTTGGCAGAGACACCACAGAGGAGGGTCACCAGGCTCCTGTCTCTCCACAGGCATCACCCGAGGAGGCGGATGCACCACAGCTGCGAATGCACTTGACCAAGGATGTGCCACGTCATGGGAGATGTCAACCAGCGTTTGCAGGTGGAAATCGGGTCTGAAGCATATGACACTTTTCTAATAATAATGAGTGGATTCAGCAAACACCCACGATGTGGTCAACTCATCTGATATTCACAAGGGTGAGGTGTCTTTGCTCATCCCAGTTTTGGGTAGACTCTCAGACTCGGAGAGGTCATGGAACTAGTTCAGAGTTGTTTTACTGATCCAGGCTGTACTAGGCTTTGCACCTGGTGGTCTAGCCCCAGAGATCATGATCTTGAGCACCAGGTCACACTGTTTCTAGTCCCTGCCTCCAATACCTTAAGCTGGATGGCCTCAGAAAAACAGAGGTTTCTGGGCCGGGCAGCATCTGGGCTTCTGGGCTCCTCTAGAAACCTGCTTCAGGCTGGTTTGTCTTTCTGAGTTCCCTTCCAGGGCTGCCTGGCTTGCCCTGCCTCCTCTCAAGGTTACCCTCCCTTCCTGTTATCCATATTTACTATATAGCTCATGAGCTTCTCTGCTACAGCCCCACCTGAGCAAGGACCTGAGGACCCAAAGTGAGCCAAGGGCAACCTAACCCTTTCCGCTGGCTGGCCCTAATCTGCCAAAGACAACACCTGGAACAAGAGAGGAAATTGATGCTTCCCTTCAGGGACTGTTCCCACAGGAACCCACCAAATAAAGCAGGAGCTTTTGAGTGTGCTGTGTGACACTTAACTAGACAGTGATATTTATTTCTGCAAATAGGGAAAGAAAAGCCTCCCACGGGCTTCCTTAGCCATTTTCAATAGCTGGTCAACTGCACTTCCCCATAACTTCCCCAACAGGTGAAAATGCAAATTATCTCCATGGCCCGTGGTCACCTATGCATTTCAGCCCCTGAAGTCCTGCTTATGTATTCGTCTTTGATAACTGCATCTAAACGGCCAGGGTGTGACTTGAAAGACGCAAAGGTGGAGGTAAAAATGGTTCCGACGTGAGATAAGAAGTCGGCCTGCCTGTTACCTGTTCCCTCTAATTTGTCCTTCGGCAACATGCAAAGCCGGCATATCCATGTTTTAAAAATGAGGCTGAGGTTAAAAAGTTCTCCAGATAGCTGGATAAAAATAACTTCAAAGCAACTGTCTATACATTCCTGAAATGCAATTTCTCCTTTCAGATAAAAACCCTCTGCTCTTCCTTTGTGTTCCTCTCAGCCAAGTGTTTCTCACTTATTCTGTTTTTCAGAAAAGTCTCACCATGTGACAATAAGAGGATGAGGTAAACACAGGGATTTTTCTCAAGAAGATATTAATTAATGAGGGTGGTTTTGTGAACGAAAAGGCACCAGCAGGGATTTCTTCACAATTATAAAACAAGTCTGAATCATCCCAGGATTGGCAGAAGAGTTATCAGCCTCACTTTTCAAATGAGAAGTAACTGGAAGAATTTTAAAAACATGTGTAGGCCCTCTAGTGACGTGATGAGGAGACCTGGAGCCTGGAATCAAACCCCATCTCTGCCACCTGCTAACTTGATGACCTTGGAGGAGGAGTTGTACTCAGGAAGGTTTCAGTCCCATCTCTCAAAGGCAGGGTAATGGGGTGGAAAGGCATCTCAGTATGGCAGAGCCTGGCAGAGGGGAGTTCTCCTGGGGACACCAGATATTCTGAGGGAGAGGGTGACAATACCAGGCCTGAGCTGAGGCCCCAAGGCTAGAGCCGATGGCTATTAGCCCTTGTGCCCCTCTCTGGTCAGTGCCCTGCTTGCCTGGGCTGTGGGATCCCCTACAGTGGCTCTGGGGGAAGCTTTTCCTGCACTGAAACTTCTGCTGAAAATTGATCTTATTTTCGGCTAAGTATTCCAAGAGGAGGAATTGAGAAGCAAAAACCCTCCTACACACTGGACACAACTGCTGACAACCTTACAGGAAATATAAGTAAATAACTGTAAACACACACGACAAATATTGTCCGGGACATATGCTGGATAAATATAGCCATGTGCTTTGCATCCTTGAGTAGGCTCTGCGAGCTCTCTGGAGACCAATTTGTGAATAAGGCTTTCCACCCGGATTCCTGGCTGAGTGCTGGGGAGCTGGATTAAGTGTCAGGAATGTCTGCTTTGAGGACATCTGAGCCTCACACCAGCCCAAGGCTCTGTATTGATCCTCTTTCTTACTATGGATTTTGCCTGAATAAACCAGCTTGGTTTTCAACAAGAACAACATTTTAGCTGCAAGAGGCTAACCTATAAGCAGAGGCCAAGCAAAATAAAAAGAAGAAGAAGGGGTCATAAAGGATAAGAAACAGGCATTGAAAAACTGCCTAGGCACCAAGAAGTGACAACATGAGGTCTCACTGTGTGACACCACGTTAACCAGGCTCTGAAGGTGTAGCCCACATCACTCAGAGCCATCCCAAAGGCACCTGGCATTGAAGGAGCCAAATCTGGGAGAGGAAAAGCAAATCTTTATGACCAGACCCGCTCCCCAACCCCATCCCCACTCTCCTCGCCCCCAGGCCCCGGCCCCCAGAGCCAGCGTGGCTGAGCCCTTACAGGTAGCGTTTTGCCGTCCTCGGCACACACACACATGATCACTTCCACATTCCTCTGCGTGGTCTTGTTGTACTTGTCAAAGTCACCTTGTAAGAGAGTAATGTAGATGTCGTTCCTGACATCCCCTGAGGCGGAGGGAGAGAGGAGAAAGAGTTAGACAGGCTTCTGAGGAGAGCTGGAGGGGAGGCAGCACTATTTAGGATGTTAAATCAGAACTGCTGGGGAAAGGCATTTTTTACCTGCCGGGAGAATGCAGAAGTGGGGAGCACAAGGATGGAGGGACGCTAGGACATCCATCCCAAAAAAGGGATCGCATGGTCAAAAAGTGGCCATGTTTTCCTCCACCTGAAGATCCCTTGCTTTCCATCCTCTAGTGACACCTTCTGGGAAGGCCAAGTAAAGCTTCAACTGAACTGATCAGGGCCCAGGAAAAACCAAGGAATAGACCCATCCAGAAGAGAGTGGCTTTCCTGTACCCCAGGACCACGGACACAGGATTTCCAGGAAGGAGGGGCAATCGGAATAAAACATTCTGCAAGGGAACCCACAAGGAGCTGAGATCTCATTATAGAGATCAAATAAATCCCCTCCAGACCCCGTGAACCAGCACTCAACTGGGGAAGAAGGCGAGACAGGGAGAGGGATGGCGGGCGGAAGACCAAGCCTCGTGCTCAAGACCAAAAGGGACGTTTGAAAAGAGTGTTATTACACAATCTCGCCTTTTGAAATTACAGACACATTTGGAAGAAAAATTAATAGCCCCGGTTACGTCTAAAGACAAAGACGTGGGGGAGCTCATAACATTTCACTCTAGACCTTTACGGGGCCACTTGAATATTTTATGGTAAGCATGGATTCCTTTGGCAATAAAAGGTTTAAAAATTTAAGAGAATGACAATATTCCCCCCAGAAAGAGTGTTCTACATGTAGTAAAATAGAAGTGATGCCCGTGATAAATTATTGAGTGATAAAGCAAGTTGCAGAACACTATAAAAAGCGTATTAAGTAAGGGTACATCGTATATATGAAGTGAGAGCCCACTTGCGGGAGAAAAAAGCGCATGTGTGTGTACTTATGTGTTTGTGTTCATTTCGTGGATGCATAGAGGTTTCTAGATATACAGAAGTTGTTTTCAGTGGTTTAACTTTCAGGGAGAGAAAAAGGAAGACAGTAAAAAAAAAAAAAAAAAAAAAAAAAAAGGAAAGAGTAGACTCTTTAAAAATAAAATGGACCCGAGAGCTTGTCCTAGGGGAAGGTCCCACCTGGCATGATGATCTCTGGGAAGCCCAGCTTCCTGGCCACCACAGTGGTCCTGTCCACCAGGTGTGGGTAGTCCTTTCGGATTTGGATGATGTCACCCACCAGCATCTTCATGGTTACCCAGAGGCCTAGAAGGGAGGGTGAGCTTCTGCAAGGTATTCTCTCAGTCGGCCCCCCACCCCACTCCGCCATCAGTCCTTTCTGGAGACCACTGGAAGCCGACATAGAACCCCAAATGCAGTGACCCAACCCTGGACTCTGGGCCCACCTCACGGGACTTGAGTAAAGTGAGATGAAACAAGGTCACCACAAAGGTGCCTGACACACTGGAGAGAATGGACCGACCAATCCCTCTCCTTGTCTGGGCACTAGGACGTGCCTCTCGTTTGCTTCAGGAGATGCTCCCCTCCCTACAGACCTGGTGCTCCCAGTGGCCCATCTGGAAGGACGGCTGAGCTCCCCAGGGTCTGGGTTTTGCTCTGTCTCCTTGGGAATTAGGCTTCTGGGTGGTGTGGGGCGGGCTCCGCTGCTCAGTATCTTGGCACCTTACCTTGTCCTCCGCTGTCTCCTTTGGAGGCTGTGACCTTGCCCAGGAGGCTGTGAAGGAAGTCGTTCTCAGCCGTGACCCTGGGGAGGAAGGGAGCACGGTGAGCACATGGAGCCCTCAGGGCACATCCAACCTCTGCTCAAGGTACCCCAGGGAGTTGCCCAGCCTTCCCTGTGCCATGGCTGGGAAGCCAGCCTAGAGGTTCACCCAGGGTGCACATGGGCCATCAGGAAGCACAGGGCTCCTTTCACACACTCACAAAACGCTCTGAAGTTGGGGAATTTCAATGTTCTAAGTAGACGTCATTTTTATCCCTAGGAAGACTCATAAAAAGAAAGGATCCCCAAGCCCTCAACCCAAACACTGCTCCACGTGTGGCTAAGCCTTCCATTGCTCCCACGAGGTCCCAGTCGCACTCCTTCCCCAGAGCCACTGGCCTTGGTACGTGGACAGTCCTGGGGGTGACTGAGTACTGACCATACTCTCCTGCTTTCTCCAAGAGCTTTTAGAGCACAGAAGGACATTTACCTTCCTCACTGTCCTCCCTCAAATCATGGATGTATCACCCATGAGAACCAGGACGGGACTCCTCAATACAAGTTGCCAGAATGCAGATGCATCCCAGCTCTGAGGTCCCCGTGACGCTTGTAATGAATGCACGAATCTGTTTCTGATTATCTATTTAATTGCCATCTAAAGGACAAGCTCCACAAAGACAGGGCCGTGTTGCTCTTGCCCATCACTCCATCCCCCTTGCCTGGCACAGGGCTGTGCCAGGCTTCAGGAAGAGTCTGTTGAGTAACAGCTGGTGGGTTTTGAGGAGCTTGGCATGGATCACCCTGCCCTCCTCTGGGGAGGCCCAGCCTGACTGCCCTATTGCTAGCCAGGGGTCCCCCCTGCACTGGAGTGGCCCTCCAGGAGGAAGGGTATGGTGGAAGGATCTAGGAAGGCACGGGCCATTGCTTACGGGTGAAATGGGATGAAGTGCTGCTTTTCTTCATCACTCTCTGATTTCCCTTTGATGATGTCTGTTATGTCCATAACTAGAAAGAGAAGAGAGATGAGCTGATGGTTCAACTCCCTCCTTGATCTGAGGAAGGGACAGCAGTGGGATCAAATTGTCTGTCAGGAGGTAGGAGGGAGCCTGGGATTGGGAAAGCCTAAAGGGGCAAGCAGCCCAGCAAGGCACAGCCCGTGGACAGCCAACTCTGAGCACACAGCACCCGTGTAGACGCCTCTGGGCAAAGCAGTTTAGCAGAGGCCACAGGAAGCAGTCAGAGACACGGCTAAGGGGTTGAGCAATTAGCTTGGCATTTGACACATACATTTAATAGCTACTGTGCCTACCAAACCCAAGTACAGAGACTTCCTGCAGAATTTGATAATCCAGTGAAATATGCACCTGCTTCATAAACATTTTTCATATGCACAGAAACCTGACTGTAGAATCCTTGAACCCTGCAATTCCAGAGGCGTCCTGGGCCTCTGAAGCTTCTTACGCCACACACAAAGGGGACCCTCCTTGCCTTTGCAGGACCATTGTGCTGGGAGGAGCGTCTGCATACAGCACCAGGGCATTGAAGAGCAAGAGAGGCTTCCATGGAGCCTCCAGGTCCAAGACCCTCATTTTTACACACAGGGAAACCAAGGCCCCAGGTCACTTGACGGGCCAGCGAGTGTCAATGCAGGCTAAAAATCCAGTTAGCTCAATACGCTATTCTACTCCACCACTACACAAGGAGCACCAGGAAAGCCGGTGGATTTGTGATTGCAGAAGATGGGGCCTCCCGAAATGAGTTCAGATAGGGTACACAGGGATTATTAATGGTACACGATTAAAAATTTATATTTCAATAAAAAGAATAAAAGTGGCATATCAAATTGCCATGTCCCAGGTATTTAAACTATCTTTTAAGACAAATGTATTTTAGTTTCAATAAAGTGGGTTAATTAAAAGGAAATATATTAGGTAAATAATAGTGCAAGTAATAGCCAAATAGTGGGACAAGAACGTTGGTGCCCTGAAACCCGGGACAGCTGCCTTGTAGGCAGCCTCTGTGGGACATCAGGTCCCGCCCACTCACCAGGTCCCGGTGGAATTCAGACCCGAGGTGGGTGACTCATTCCGTGTAACTGCATTTCCTGTCCTGGATATTTTTTAGAAGGAATTGCTCCTGGTAATTAGATCTCGCCTGCATGTTCTTCCTTTTCCGCAGCCCTGGGGCGCGAAGGCACCGTCTGCTCTGATGGCACCTGACTCCCAACGCTCAATGCCAGACCCCGGATCCATTACTCACGGCGCTCAATGTGAATCCAGTCTTAGTCACCAAAAGCGTATTTCTGTTCGTCACCAAAAGCCTAGTTATTAAGACATATGTCTGGCATATGTCGTGTGGGGGGATGGGGTGATGCAGGGGCAGGGCGCAAAGAAGTAGTCTTTAAAATTCAACCACGAAGACAGGCACGCCAGTGAAAGTCAGCGGTATGGAGTGTCAGTACCTGCCACCCCGAAGGGCCTCCTCAGCCCCTGCGTGCACTTCTTGGCATTAGTGTCCTTAAGATCCATCTTCCCAACACGGACTATTTGGCAAATCAAGTAAATCTTATCCCTGTTGAGGTCTTTGTTCCCAAGGTCCTGAAAAGAAGGGAAAGGAGAAGTACACATGTCATGTGCTGACTGGGGACAAGGAGACGAGCAAACCTACTACGGCATTTCTGAGGGATGCGTGTGACACTTGGTGTACCTGGGCCAAGCCTGCAATTCGTCCTGGAAAAGGTAGGAAACGAGACATCACACCCACGGCACAGAAGTCAGGTGAGGCTTGGAAAGAATACTGAGAGATGGGACTCTGTGCTCCAACCCACTTCAAACTGGTAGAAGGAGAGAAGGGCAGAGGAGTGACAGTGGTTGTAGAGGCAGGTGACCCCTGCAGAAGTGGCTTTTGCTACCAAGGACTCCATCAGTCTCATCCTTGGTCAGCATCTCTGGGAGAGAAGGCAAAAGAAAGGGGCAGTAAAAAAGAGCCACCATTGACTGGACACCTCAAGCTCATACACGGGTCGGGCTGTGGTGTCACTGAATGGCCCCTGTCTGTCTCAGCGCCTGCAACACAGAAGACTCTGCCTTCAGATGCAGGCTGCAGGTCCCATGCCCACGGCCAGAGCTCTGCTCCCTCCCTCACTGTGGGCCCTGCCTGATGGCACTACCCTGGCACAGCTGCTTCAAATGTTCCCAGAGTAGGGGAAGGGAACATAGCTGTCATAGCTTGGGTCTGGAATGTCCCCCAAAGACTCATGTGTTGAAGGCTGGTCCTCAATGCAGCAATCCTTAGAGGTGGATTGCAGGGAAGCAATTGGACCATGAGAAAACTGACCGCATCAATCTATTAATGCTTTCATGATCTGAGTGGACTATGGGAGGGGGTGGAAACTGCAGGAAGTGGGACTGGGTTGAAAGGAGTGGGTCCCTAGGGGTATGTTTTCAGGGTCTCTCTCTCTCTCTCTCTCTCTCTCTCTCTCTCTCTCCTTCTCAGCTGCCAGAAGGTGAGGAGCTGTGGTCTGCCACACCCTTCCACCTGATATACTGCCTCATCACAGGCCCAGAAACCATGAGGCAAATAAACCTTTACACCTCTAAGTTCATTTTCTCAGGTATTTTGTCACAGCAATGAAAACCCAACACAGTAGCAAATAATTCACTGGTTATTAAAAACTTCCATCCAGAGGAAATGCACATCATCATTTCTGCTCACAGTTCATTGGCCACAGCAAGGTATGCTTCCACACCTGCCTCCAAGGAAGCAGGAAACTGTGCTTAGCTGTGTGTTTAGAAGGAGGAAAGCTGGACTGGTGAGTTCCACTAATGTGCTCTGCATTGTGCCAAGTGTCCACTATGTCATTATTTGGTCCCTAAGAGCTCTCTGGAGTACATACTATTTTTGCATCCCATTTCACAGATGGGGACACTGAGACACGAAGAAAAATGGGGCTTCCCTAAGGCCATGACCTTAGTCCTTGAAGACACTGGGCTCTCAGCCCAGTCACGGCTTCTCCAGAGACCACAGACACACTGACTCCCACACAGCTCCCTCACCATCATGGAGGCACGCCAGAGGGACCCCCCCGGCTTCTCCAGACACACTGACTCCCACACAGCTCCCTCACCATCATGGAGGCACGCCAGAGGGACCCCCCCCCCGAGTATCTCTGCATCCAACTGCCCCACTAAATCTGAAGGCTTCAGTGTTCTTTGGGATCCTGGCCTAGGATCCTCTCGGGAAGGAACAAGACACACTGCTGGCCTCAGAGCAGAGAACCCTCAGCCCTCACAGGAGAGCACGTTTCTCCCACTTTGAGTTAATTCTCGTGTGGGCATGTGCGTGGGGGACAAGACATCTGCTTCTACCCAAGCCAGGGCCCGGGTAGAGCAGCCATCCTATCCTCCTGCATGGCTGGTATGAGAGGAGGGTGTGGGGCAGAGGAGGGGGAAAGGCAAGTCCCACATATGGTCTGCATCTTCCTGTGCAGGGCTGTGTGGTTGCATACTATGTGCCAAGTTGGCTGAGCTACGGTGTGTAGCTGACTGGCCAAACTTGGGTCTAGGTGTTGCTGTGACGGTTTCCCAGAGAAGGAGGAATTCTGCCTCAAGACGGTAGACTAGAAATCCCGTCAGATTCTGGTCTACCGCCCTGCCCTGCAGATTCCCAACAGCAAGCCCACTGGCTCCATTTCTCTGGAGAACCCCAACTCCTGCAAGGGCTGTCCTTCACCAGCTGGAGGGTGAACACCTGCTTCTCCTTCTGCAAGCTCAGAAGGGAGAGGGGTAAGGGGAAAGAGGAGCCGCATGGGACTGATACCCCCCTTATCGTTTGCACCCCACCATGCCCTGTGCCATCTGGGTTGAAGATCCCAATTACGTCACATCCGAATGGCGGAAGGGCCTCTGCTCTGGCCTGCCTGACTCCTTCCTCCCAGCCATCCTGAGAGGACCTACAACTTGTCTTTAGAAGCCGCATTTCTTCTTCTACTTCTCTCCCCTCATCGTTAACAGTGTGCTATTTCCTACCCTATTAGCAGTGCTAATCTTTCCTAGTTGACATGAAAGGTCCTAGACATAATATATCCAGCTGTCCTCGCCAACTGGTCCCTCACCATTCTCTGAAAATCAGACACTATTTTTGTCACAAAGATTTCTTTATTGCACCACAGACGCAGGAGGCTTGCTTTCAACCCCGGGTCTTTCTTTCTTCCTGACCCTCCCCTCCCTCCCACCTCAAACACTCGCTTCTTATTCTTTTGCACATCCAAAGCCTCTCCATCCTTCAAACCCTGCTTCCTTCGTAATGTCCTCCATCCTTAATTACTTCTCTCCTCCCCCTGGGATCATTCCCATTTCTACAGTATCTAGGTTGATCTTTCAGAGCCATTTTAGAGCCACCAAGGCCCTGGAACCTGAAGGGCTCCAGATGTGGGGTGGACTGAATCGTGTCCCCTCCCCAGCCCAACACCAAAATCCATATGTTGATGTCCTGTCCTCCAGTCGGGGTTTCTGGTCTACGGCCCTGCCCTGTAGTTTAGCTACGTTTGGTGACAGATCTTTATGGAGGTAACAAGTTAAAATGAGGTCAGTAGGATGCGTCCCTATCCAACATGAGTGGTGTCCTTATAAGAGATCAGGACACAGACACACCGAGGGAGGAGCATGTGAAGACACAGTGGGAGGACACATCCACAAGGTGAGGCCAGAAGCTGGTGAAAAGCCAACCTCGTAGACACCTTGACCTCAGACGTCAGCCTCCAGAACTGTGAAGAGATGCATGTCTGTTGCTTGGGCCAAGCAATCCGGGGTACTTGGTTGTGGCATCCCTAGCTGACCAATTCACGAGATAGACCCGTAAAGTCCCATCCACCTTGATCTCTGTAAAGATTGTGACTTGCTCAAAGGAAGATGCCATATCTCTAAAAGCTGCTTCATTAGTGAACCCCTGGCCCTGGAGAATCTTAGCTTAGCCCAGAATGCTGGAACGCAGATTCTCCTCTGGAGGGTGTGTAAGTGAGTGATCCTTACTGAGAACTGGGCTTCAATCTGCAGTGTCTCCCAATCCATTCTACTTAGAAGAACTTTTGTTGAACCAATCAAGTGAAGTTCTCAAGTTCAGCTCCCAGGTTTGGGGGAAGCAAGATGAGGGAGCCTCAGCACCATCTGAGTAGCGCTGTTAGCATGCCTTTTACTGTCCACTCTTGTTTCCTGTGTTAGCAGCAACCCGATGGGCTGAGTCTCTGGGAAGGAACCCCGTGGCACATGCTGCTTTCCTCTGGCCCAGCCCAGGAATATTTATGAGGCAGACAGAGGGGACATCAACTGTCGGCCAGATCCACACGCCAGCTCTGTGAGCCCAGTGAGCAGAAAATCTGTCCCCCAAGTGGAGACTAGACAGAACTGACATCCAGAGGGGAGAATCAGAGGCCAGCCAGGCACATGGCTGCCAACTCTTGGCTCTTGTCTACTGGGAGCACTACCATGACACCCAGTTGAAAGGAACATCCAGGCAAACATGGTCTCGACACTCACTTCTGATTGTCTATGTTGTCTGCAGTGCTTTCCAACAATGCTCCTGCTTCGTTATTTACTTATTTATTATCTAACACCCTCTACCCATTGCACCATGACAGGAAGGACTCCGTCAGCTTATTCACCGCTGTCTCCCAGCACCCAGCAGAGAGCTCATGCCTAGCAGGTGCTCACTGGATCACCCCAGAATCAGTACAAGCCATGAGACCACCATGACCTTTCTTCCCAAAATGAGGATTCCCCCATCTTAACAGAGAAGTACCATCCCACGGAACCAGAGTTCCCTGGTTCTGAGAAGCAGAGCCCTGGCTCAGGCAGAATTCCCTGAAGGCAACCCACATTGTCATTAACACCACGTGACACCAATGCCCTTCCTTCCTACTGACATCAGCGATGCATTCTCTGCAAAAGGAAGAACAGATTGATTCCCTGTCCTTCTCCCTCTCATGAAGCATCTGTCTCATGGTTTAATCAGGAAGCCCCGTGGGACACTCCTATTTATCAAGAAAACAAATAGGCTCCTCCTTCTAACGGATAATAAACAGAATTGAGGCACATTTGTATATGCCAAGAAAACTCTGTCTAAGCATTTAGGACCTATGATCCTATCCCACGCCTCTGGCCTATTTTTCAGGAAATAACAAATAAAATAAATCAGCTATACCACAATCTATCGCAAGGCGACATGAGACATTGCACTTAATGGGCTGTAACTGGGAAATTATCATAGAGCAAGATAGGTTAATCTAGCGTGTCGGTCACTCCTGGCCCAGCGCGTCCATTTGGTCAATGCCCAAACCCCTCCCTGGCTCCGCCTCTGCCATTTCTTGTGCTAATGCAGGCAACCCAGTGAAACATCCCATGGGTGGTCTTCTCCCCGAAGAAAATGATACCCATAACCTCAGTGTCCTGAGGTCACACTCTTAACATGGCCTGTGAAAAAGGGACAAGAGAGCAGTCTCTGCTGAAAATTATAACTGTTATTTATCTCCTTTCTTCCATTGCTTCCCCCTGCTCAGAGCAGAAAAAGCCGAGTTTATTCTTAGAAATAAATCCTCCAAATGACAAATTTTAGCATTTCTACAGGTTAGCCTTGCCCAGTGGGTACTAGTGTTCGAAGGACACTCTCAAGGCCCACCCCACCCCCCAGACTTTCAGTCATCCAGGACTTAATCATGTTCACAATATCCAGTTCACCATGGTGGCCAATGTTGTAGGGAAGCGCTGGGTTTTCATACACATTTTAGAAAGTTTTCTAGCAAGGCCCAAAGTGAAAAAGGGAAGCTGAGTTAACCATGAATTAACTGGGAAGTCAGAATAGTAGCCACCATGTCCAGTACCAGGCATCACTAATCAAGAGGTGTGTGCTCTTCTCTGTGTATACAGGAGTGAGAAAGAGACAGGGCGGGAGGGAGAGAGAGGAGGAGAAGAACTGTCCTCCTAAAGGCTTTCTCGGGGTGCAGAAGGCCTCTGCCAGCTCCAACTCCCTCCATCAAGCTGGGAACACAGCCCCGCACTGAGGCCATGCCCCCTCCTGACCAATGGATCAGCCATACTTCCAAGATCAGATCCTCCTGAGGTGGACGTGGTGACCAGAAGAGGGGTACACTCACCGTGAAGACCACCTTCAGGTTGTTGAGCATCTCGATCTCCTTCGGGAAGCCCCTGCTGCCCCATCGTACCAAGTAGTTCTCACTGTGGGAAGATGAGCGGTAGCCTATTACTGCAAGGGCTCCACAGTTGTCTGTCCAAACCATTCAACACGAGCACCTACTATGTGCCTGCACCAGCCTGGCAGCTGACGAGGTGCCTCTGAGAGATCCCAGCTGTGTTGGCAAACCGACCTTAGAGGAGCAAGGGAAGAATGACAGACACACATGTGGCCATGTCCTCTTTCCTTCCCTATCTGTTGAGCACTTTCTGGAACAAGTGCTTAATACTTTAGAAGAGCCGCTGAGAGGTTATTGAGAAAGAGATGGGAGGAAAAACGATTTCGGCATGCTTTTCTGGACCTTATGAATATATTGCTCTCCCCCGTCTCCCCACTTCTGAGACTGAGTAAAGATTTGAATTCTTTTCAATCATCCCTTTGAGGCAGTAGTGTTTCCTTGAATGGAATGTCATTCTGTGGTGGCTCATGCAGGATCTTAGCCACCATCCAAGATACTCTTAAACAACTATTTAAATGCATTTGTCCTACTATTTATGTGAAATTGTGCTTGATTCAACTAAGAAATAGATTCAAGGGTTAAGCAGTAACCTTAACCAGAGGCCAGACCATGTAGGTCTTGTAGGCCATGAAAGGCTTCAGACTGGACCCTAAGAATAATGGAGCCTGCTGAGGGTTTTCCTGAGGGGACAGGGACTGAGCAAGTCCCATCAGGCAGAGATCCCCTGACACTGATGCATAATTGCTTACCATCTCACCCCCTCGAGTCACCAGACCCAGTGTGATCACAGTGTCAGCACAGCCATGCCAAGGAGACAGAGAGTCAGCACGGGTCTAACTTAAAACAAGCAGGTCACCGCTCGCTAAGTGGAGTGGCTAGGTTTTCCAGGCCCTCCAGGACCATATACTTGGTGCCAAATAAATGCCATTATTTTGAATTAGAAAAAAATAAATAAATAACACCCTAAACCCAAAGTTAGCTCCAGAGGGCGTGATAAGTGACTTCAGCAAAGCTGAGGGGCCGCCTCCCTCTATGGAGCTTTGTGCCGCTCACATCTTACTTTCTCTCCGCTCATCCCTGGAAGATTAATGAAGGCCGTTGAGTAAAGTTCAAGAAGGAAATGGAACCAGTAGCAAAAAAGAGCACAGCCTCAGATTAGCCAATGTTTAAAAAGTCAACTTACATGTAACTTTTTCATCCTTTAAAAAAAAAAATTCCTCAGTAATCTAAAAAAGAATTTTTTGGAATTCACAGCAAACTAGGGAGATTCTATCAAAAAAAAAAAAAAAAAAAGAAAGAAAGAAAGAAAGAAAAGAAAAAAAACCAACCATGAACCTATATCAATATTATTCCTTCCTACTAGTTATTTATGGACTGTTCCTATTGAAATGCATAGGCATTTTCCAGTACCTTCCATCACATGTAGCCATCCCCTTAGTGACCCAGCCTGCTACATCCAAACAGCAGGAGCCAGCAATTTTCTTCTAGGAGAAATGCAATCATAAATAAGAAAAGCAATTTAGAGGTCTGAGCTGGTCCCATCCATCCTTGCCTGGAACACCTGGGTAATAAAACCTGAAGGCTCAAGCCGCCAGGACAGGTGGGACCGCCTTTGATGATGCCCTCCTCACAGGAAAGGAGGCCCATTTCAATTCCCTCCTGGGCCCTATGTGGACAAATATTACCATGGCCTGATGCCCGAGGTGCTACTGCTTTGCCCTACAAAACTTTACTTTCAGTTTCTCAAACCAGATTTCTTCAGGAATCCACTGCACATCTCACCTTGATTCAACCCAACAAGATCAGGCCCAGAAAAATTCTCTCCAGCCCACATCAGGTCATGCTAAGGAGGCCCTAATTCTGATGCCAGGGCCAGGTAAACCCTGACTAGAGCAGGCAGGAGTGGAGATTTCTTTCCTAGAGAGTGAGAAGCTCTGCAGGGTCAGACTGATGTAGCAAGTGTTTCCCAACTCCCCACCCTTCTCCTCTCCCCGTCTTTCTCTCATTTCTCCTCCTTCTGTTTTTATAGCTCTTCATTCTCTTGCTCCTCCTGCTCACCTCGCACCCCACCTCCACCCCAAGGGATGCTCCTGAGGTATCACTCCCACATGCCCCAACAGGCATGTCACCCAGGGTGGTGCATCAGAGACAGAGCTGCCATCTCCTTGCTCCACAAAGCTAGGTCAGGCCATCCACAACTGAGAGGGGTCAGTGGCCCGGGCACCCTCGTCAATGTGACAGTAAGGAGTCCTCCTGCTTGCTAAGAAATAGGGAGGGTTCTGACAATGTTTTTAGGATCTTTCTCACAGGAGCCTTGGGAGTGACTGTCAGGGAACCGCAAGGGATCTCTGACACAGGCCACTATAAGGTGGGTTCTGAGGGATCAGAAAAACTTGTTCTTAGCGTCGTATGCACTGAGGCCAAACCAGGTGTACTGGGCTGACTCTGTAACTTCAGGGTCCTGGGTGAGCCACCAAGCATAGCTCTCTACTCCAGTGGTGCTGAAGCTCTGGTGAAAACCATTTTTGCTTTTTGATGCAACTCATTTATTGGTGACAGACAATGGTCTGCCTTTGAAGTCAGATAGACCTGAGTACAAATCTTGGCTCTGCCATTTATAACTATGTGGCCTCTAGTCAAGGTGCTGGGCTTCCTTGGTCCTCCTTTTCTCACTCAGATGGCAGGGAGTGATGAGGACCAAATGCAATCATTTGCAGGTCTCAGCTCAGTCTTCTTAGATGACTCTGCGCCTCTCAGATGTCTTCAGGGGAGCCGTGATTGATTAAAGCACCGCCACTTGCAGTGTGGCGACAACCAAGCTAGGAAGATATCCATGTCTCCAGGTTTTTCCATGAAGACAGAGAGATAATGCTTCAGCTCCGTTTTAATATGTCAACCAGTGACCACTGGCCCTAAACTCCAGGGCATGAGACAGGCAGTGGTCCCCTAGGA
The DNA here is from genome assembly GCF_964194105.1 of Spermophilus citellus. NCBI lineage: Eukaryota > Metazoa > Chordata > Mammalia > Rodentia > Sciuridae > Spermophilus > Spermophilus citellus. The sequence continues at coordinate 124,652,981 of NC_138182.1, forward strand.
GGAAGGTTGTCTGAACCACAGGAGAGTTCAGGGGGCTGACTGTGGGGGCTGGTGGTGCTCCACAGTCTCCTCCTTGGGGATCCCCAGAGGTGTTTTCCCTTCTTTAAGGAAGGCACCCAGAAGTTCCCTCACCTCCTCCATTCCCAGAGCAATTAATCAAAGTAGCAATAATAATAGCCACTGCCTCTTAGAGCGCATGTGCCAGGCCCATGCTTTACAGGCTTTTCTCATTAAAACCTGAAAGAAAGGATAGCACTCATATTTTGTAAATGCGAAACTCAGGCTTAAGATTGGTCCACAGCCTAAGGTCAAGAAGAATGAAAACACAAAGGTGAGGTTGTGCACATGGACAGACCTTAAGGAGGATGTGGAGAGTTCATCATTCACTTCCCAACTCCCATAAAACTAGGTATTGTTCTATCCAATGAGACAAGTGAATCTTGTAATTTCTGGTTGTTTTCTTGTCATCAAAACCTACTGACAAAACCCTATAACTATAACTGCGCTGTGGAAAAAGTCTGGTGGGAAGTCACACTTTCATCTGACCCCCAGGCCCTCCAAAGGAATGATTTCCACATTCTCAGGCTGCTTTTCCTCCATGTGGGAATTTATTCCACAAGTGATAGTGGGGAGAAGAGATGCTGGGTGCTCTGCCAAACTCCAACCTCCCACGTACACGGAGGTCAGGCAATGCTGAGCGCACCTACCTTATGACCATTTGCTTGTTGGGGTCATAGAGAGACATGAAGAGTTCAGCATCTTCCCCAATTCTGCACACAAAGTTCCTCACAAAGACATAGAGGCTGTGGGTGGGGGAAGAAGAGATCCTAGAGTACATTCCATAATCAGGCTGGTCTTTTGACTACGTGGTGGAAGGAAGAAGAAAGATGGAACATATTAGCTCAGCACCACTTAAGACAACAGAAGCAGTCCTGGATATTAGGAGTTAGTCAGGGTTAAACCTAAATATTTCAGCACTACATGTAGCTCTACTGTCAAATTTCTGCAATCTGAATGAAGTCACTTTGACTCTATTGACTTTAATCTTCCTATTCTGGGAAACACCATCATGGACCCCATAGTCTTCATGGAGTTATTTCTTCACAAAGAAAAAAAATGCTTAATGGACTTTATCAGAACTACAATCTTTTGCTCTTTGAAAGGTGCATTTTAAAATGAAAAGGTGAGGCACAGACTGGAAGAAGTCTGTAAAACACACCTCACAAAGAATCTGTATCTAGACTGGGCATAGTGGCACATGCCTGTAATCCCAGTTGCTCGGGAGGCTGAGACAGGAGGATTGCGAGTTCAAAGCTGGGGTCAGCAATGGCGAGGCACTAAGTAACTCAGTGAGACCCTGTCTCTAATAAAATACAAAATAGGACTGGGGATGTGGCTCAGTGGTTCAGTGCCCCTGAGTTCAATCCCTGGTACCCCCCGCCCCTGCGAAAAAAAGAAACTATATCTATAACATACAAATAATTTGACAATTTTGATTAATGAGACAAACAACCCAATTTAAATGGGTAAAATATTTGAACAGTCACTTCACAAAAGAAGATACAAATGGCAAAGGCCAGTAAGCACATTAAGAGATGCTCAACCTCAGGGGCCAGCAGGGAAATGAGAATTAAAATCATCATGAAAAGCCTGTAAAGCTATCACTACACAATAGCTAGGATAACTGCAGTGAAAAACTGACAACACTGCATGTTGGAAAGACTGTAGAGCAACTGGAACACTGATATGCTGCTGGGGGTGGGGGTGCAAAATTATACAGTTGTTTTGGGAAACTTTTTGAAAAGTTGCACATACACTTATCATATGGTCCAGGAATCCCACTGTGAAGTATTACCCAAAAGGAATGAAACATGTTCATGCAAAGATTTGTTTGCAAATGTTCTTAGCAGCATTAGTTACAACAACCCCAAAGTGGAAACTATCCATTGGTCAATTAAAAAAAAAAAAAAATATATATATATATATACACACAAAATTATACACACACATCTCACACACACACACACACACACACACACACACACACACAACTGGTCAGTAGTATATCGATTGACAATGAAAAGGGCCAACACATTAATATGCACAATAACCCGAGCCTCCAAAACATGATGCTGAGCTGAAGGAAGTCTACCATAGGACGCCAACATTGAAACTCCCCGAACTCATGAGAATGAGGAGGAAGTACAAGAAACATTGGGGGCCATGGAAATGTTCTATATGTTGTTCTATGTGTTCTATATGTGCTGAAGATGAGTCAGCAGCATATATTACTAAGATTCATTAAAGTACAGCTTAAAATGAGTAAATTTTACTATGTACAAATTATATCTTTAAAAAATGAAAGTAAACTTGCTTTCAAATAATACATACATTTAAAATGTAAATTATATTTTTACCCCTCCTTGAAATGTCTTCTTGGATTGTCATCATACTAGGACCAAGCCTAGTGATTCCTAATGTCAGGAACTCAGTTTCTTCAAGGACCAGATCCTGCCACCCACCTCTCCAAATCACTGCCCCATCCACTGGGCTTTCTATTCCTCAAACATGCAAAACTCAGTTCTGCCTCAGGACCTTTGCACTTGCTGCTCCCTCTGCCTAGCCCACAGGCCTTCCCAGGCAGTGCCTGCATATCCCTTAGGCTCCTGTTCAGAGTTTACTCTCAACAGGCCTTTCCTGACCAGCCCTTCTAAAGTAGCTCCTGATTCACTCTGAGTCACAAAACCCTGGTTGATTGCCTTTTAGAAATGTATCACCATCTGGAATTGATTTTTCTTTTATTTATTTACTTTTTTTTACTACCTTTTTGGTCTTTTTTCTAGAATTCAAAAACTCCAAGAGATTAGGAATCTTGCCTGGCATTTAACTACCTTTGGGATGCATGCTGAATGAATTACAGATCTGAGTACAAAAACACAATCAAGTGTGTGTGATTACTGATCATTTCAGGTCATAGGACAGATGGCCCCTTGAATAATACACAGTCTGGTTAATTAGCCTATTATTTTAAGTTTATGGTGTGTTAAATGCCTGCCTCACTGGCCAAAGCCTCTTTAGCAAAGCTCACCATTTCCTCCTTGATGCGCTCTGTGATTTTATCAGTTGCTTCTTCATGCGCGTGGAACAGGCTGATGACACTGGTGTTATCAGGGTCCAAGATGTTCCCATCCTCATCTCTGACAATCAGATCGAGCTCAAGGATTCTGAAAAGCAAAACCTGGAGATGAACAGAAATCAGGGAGGCCTGCGGGACGCTGGTGAGGAGTGTTTAGCAGGAAGCTCAAGCAGTTGAGGACCTCATGGTCACAGAGACACGCTGCACACAGATGGCCTGGGACATAGCTTGGGGTGCAGATCTGTGCTGCACCACCTCTTAGGGCAGGGCATACCATAAAGTGCTCCAATGTGGTGTTTCCTGTGATGTCACAGCAGGAAGAACACCCAGCGTGCAACAGGGGTGTGTGTCGCAGCACAGTTTACATCAGCAAAGTGTTAAAGTGTGTGTGTGTGTGTGTGTGTGTGTGTGTGTGTGTGTGTCTCAAAAGAGAAATGGCTGAACTGTGATGGAAGACTTAGGGCTTAAAAGGATTATGTAATTTTGATGTGTTTAATGACATAAATGTATCAGAGGGAAAAAAAGATACGGAAAGATGGCAGTGTATTTTATGTGGAAAGGTAGCAGAATGCAACAGTCACTAATATGGCAGTATGTAAAAATGTGGATGTGTAACCGATGTGATTCTGCAATCTGTATTTGGGGTAAAAATTGGAGTTCATAACCCACTTGAATCTAATGTATGAAATATGATATGTCAAGAGCTTTGTAATGTTGTGAACAACTAATAAAAAAAGGACAGAAAAAAATAAAACAAAAAAATTAAACAATAAAACAACAACAACAACAACAAAAAAAACAGGTCGGATGTGTCACATGGGTATGTGTATAAAAGTAATAAGGAACAGGGAATGATCTGGACAAAAAAGGAGCACAGGACCAATAAGGGTCACCTGTGAGAGAGAGGGGGGTCAGGGCTGGGAAGGCAGGAGGGGACAAAGGAGGCATGTGCTTATCTTCATGTGCTTACTGTTTACACACACACACACACACACACACACACATTCTCAAATCGTATTCAATAAAAATTTGAAAATAGCCATGGGAGAAAGCAATCTCAGATATATTGATCGTCACCCACGGCTGCTCTTCAGCCACTGGACTCTCAGGCCATGAGCTTGTTAGATATTGATCTGTTTCAGCAGCATGTCTCATTCTGATTGGCATCAGCAATGCTGACAGCAAACACTCACAAAGCAGTTAGGGTAAGTTCGCATATGTTAAATATTTTACACGTGACAAGGGTTTTAATCTTCCTGGCAATGCTGTAACATGCAGACTGGGGAGGTGGGGGGCGGGGGAGGGCTGATTAGTTTGCTCAAGGTCACAGAGCTAGTAAAGACCAGCATTTGGTTTGCACTCCTAACTTCTGAAGATCCTTCCTGGATAGGAGGAGCCCAGGAGCAGTTATGGGTTGGGTTGGGAGGGCAGGTGAGTCAAGGTGGCCTTAACTTGAAGCTGCTCTTGCACTTGGCATGGAGCAGCAGAACCCTAGCTGCTCACGTGTACAGGTAGGGGAGGTGGCTCACAGAGGTGCTGGGCACCTCCACCTGGTACCAGACTCCGGAAGGGCAGCAAGGACAAATGAAGGAGACCAGGTCTTCATTTCTTATTTGAGAATCAAATTGAGAAGCACATCTCTCATCTCATCAAAATGCAAGTGGAAGGGAGCAAAGGAGCGCCCATTTGTCCACCCTCATTAGGAAATTAATTCCCAATGAGACATGACTCAGAATGCTGCAGGGCCACGCTCCCACCCAGGATGCTCAGGGGGGACAAACGCATGCCACTCATGCTGAGTAGAGGTGCCTGTGACCTCGGCAAAGATGGAGCAGAGCCGATACATAATTTAATGCCCAGATCTCTCTAGCTCTTTCTCTTCAAAATTTATCAAAGTGGATTTGGTTCTAAAATGCATGAATAAAACATCCTCCCAGGATCTGGCTATCTTGGGATTTGGAGAAGTCATTTGAGGATTCCTCACTCCTTGGATACCAAAGAGTCTGTCCAGTACCAGCCTCGCCTGGAATTTTGGAAGCTTTAACAGTCGAGGCAAGATTGACAGCATCGCTGGGGCCCAGGTCAGGAGAGGCTGTTCTTCAACAGCCGCCACCGCCCTGAGCTCAGCAGCTGTTGGTGTGGGGAGGGAGCAGTTTGACATGTTCTCTTCAGGAAGTTGCCCTGTGGCTCTTCTCTGTTCAAGAAAGTGATCAAATGAATCCAAGATGAGGGTGAGAAAGAAGCTCCCACTTTAAGCATTTTGAAAAGTAAAAAAGGTGATGAAAACAGAGTGGCTCTTGCTGTGGCTCCCTCTTGCACGCAGAGTAGGTCCAAAGTTCAACACTTGGCCCTCGGTCCGCAAGTGTCCAGGCCCTGTCTACTTGCCTCTGTCTCCCCCACTTTCTCTCTCTCTCTGCACCATTTCTCCAGTCAGATTCCGGGCAGTGTCGCCCTCGCCCTGCCTCCTCGGGCCTTTCGTCCATGCTCCCTGCCTTCTTGAAGCGCCTCCCTTCACTGACCCACACAGCCACATTGGGCTGCGCCCCGAATTCTGTAGCTGTGCTCCCTTGTTCAAATCCCACTGCCTCTTGGGCCAAAGCTCCTAATCATTCTGTGAGCTTCTTTCTCTTTCTCTGAGAAACAGGGACAATACTAATGACAGCCTCGTAAAGTCATGGTACTAAGGAACTGAGCTAATAGATGGAAAGTACTTAAAAGCTAGCACCTGGTGTGCGGAGAACACCCAGTAAGTTATCACCAGCTCTCCCTGCTTGCTCTCCTAATAGATGTTCTCCTTAAAAATAGAGGCCATATTTTGTATACCTCTGTCCCCTTGGGCCCTACCAGGTGTGCAACAAAAGAGCTGAAGGAGAGAACAGGCTGACCCTAACCTCTCCTCCCAAGACTCAGCTCAGGGCTGAGCTGAACCTGTTCCAGGGCTCCTCCAACTGCCGCAGCAGCTCTGCCCAGACTCTGGGCCTCCAGGCTTTCACATCCCATAGTGAAGCTCTGAGGCCCCAAGATGCCAGGCCAATGGTAATGTGCCTAGTTCTGTCTCACTTGCAACTGAAGTGGACAGGGAAGAGAAGCAGAAGCAAGGGGCCCCTTGGTGGGGCCCCCATCCTCAGCGGCAGGGCATCTCTCACTTCCCCAGAGGACGCTGACTGGAACTGAAAGCTCAGGGCTGGGCAGGGAGGTGGCGAGGAGGAAGGCCTGGGTTAAGGCAGCCTCTCCTTCCCCTCCTCCTCACCACCCATTTGGGTACCGCTCTGTGCACACCCACTGTTGCAGACCCTGACCCAGGCACAGGCCATGGGGTGAGCTAGACTGTCAGGGTCTCAGAGGAGCCCCCTGGGGCAGCAAAGAGGCAGAGTTTGAGGGAAGTGACTGCTTCCCAGGTGCCAAGGGTTAGGTGCACCTGGCACAGCTGCACCTGAGGGCAGGAAATTGGGGAGGGCTTCCTAAGAGCAGCAACCAAGTCCTTCCTCCCTGGTCCTGCTTGTCGGGAGTCCTGATGGAGGAAATAGCATCTGAAGGTCACAGATGTGACCCTGATTCCTAGCTGCAACTGTACTCTTCTAAAGATGCCATCACATCGCCGGCAGCAGCTGCTGCATGGCAAATCCTTCCTGTCACTTGGGGATGACGTGCCTTATAAGCAGATCTGAACATGCTTGCCAGAAGCCAACAGGGGACCATGGAGGGACTGTGTCCTGGTGTGGGAAGTGCTCTAAGTTGGACTCATTGACTTTCTTCTTTGGCTCCTCTCCCTAGGGCACACAGCAAGGGCAAGAAATCCTGGCTGCTGGGGAAATCTCCTGGCATTCCCATTGGGTGGGCTTCCCGACCTCCCCTCAGCCCAGTATTCCAGGCTCCTGGCCCACCCTGCAGCCTCCTGACGTGCCAGGCACTCTCCTTCTTAGTCAACCACCCATTAGGGGCCGTCTCCTCCAGGAAGCCTCCCTTGACTTCCCTCTCCAAGTCATATTAAGAGCTCCCTTGCTTCTGAAGCCATCAAACTTGGCACAGTTCATGTCAACTCACAGCTTACTCCCAAGTGGCTAGTGATCTCTTAGTGGGTAGGGACTTTAGTTTCTGCAGCCCCAACATCTCACAGGAGATCAGCCCAACCATAAGTGCTCCCCATGTGCTTGACTGAACACATGAGCAGGAGCTTGGAGGGCAATCAGAAAACACAAGGCAGGGAGCCCTAGTTCTCAAATGCCATCCACGTCGCAGAGTGGCCAGGCCCAGAGACTCTGGACAGACTGCCCATGTCTGCATTCTGGTTCTGCCATTTACTAGCTGTGGAACTCTTCACAAGTCACTTAACTGAGAGCCTCCATTTCCTCATCCCAAACCCTGGGATAATCAAACCACATGCCCCGTTGAGCCATTGGAAGAATTAAATGAGACAACACATGGAAAACACTTAATACAAAACCCTTTGCAAAATAAACTCAGATCAAGTATGACAATAATGTCACAGCTATTATTAGCAGTGGTCACCCTGCCTCAAAGAATTACTTTGTTTTCTCTATTTTGCTTTCTCCGTAACTTCATTCAAAGGCCAACCAATGCCTGCTTACCTTCCCCTTTCTGGAAAATACTTTTGTCACTGTGCCTGTGAGTTAGTTGGTGGCATGTGGCTTGGATAATTTAGGATGGGAGAAGAGGCTTCAAGTCTCACACTGGGATTTAAAGGAGCGTTTTGTAAATGCAGGGATAAAATGACAACGAAGCTGAAAGCGACCAGCGGTGACTTTGCTCCCGATCCCTTGGAACTAGGTTAAATGAGTGTCCTAAATCTCTCCGCCTGCTAATAAGCCCTGCGTAAGCAAGCCGGCTCTGCCTGCATGTCCCTGGGTCCCCGGGGGTGATAACAAAGGCACACAGGCAGGGCCCTTGGTAGCCACCATCTCCCAAATAGAAAGTGGCAAACAGGCGTCTAAAAATGAAACCAAGCTTCTAAGGAGGGAGAGAGAAGAAGGAGGGTGGCCGGGAGGAAAGCGGCTTTTCAGGGGCCCAAGAGGTTACTTGTTGCCATAGTCGATCTTGGACGTGACTTTCTGTTTCAGCTCCTTCAGCTCGTCCTTGGGCAGCGTCCCCGAGAGAAGCTGGGACCTCCACTCCATCAGGTCGTACATCATGGACTGCACTTGCAGGAAGCGCTCCTTTTTGCTGGTCTAGGACAGGAAACAAGGAAATGATCCCTAATGACCCATGCTGAGGGCACTTGGTGAGCAGTGCCAAGGTCGGGCAGCTATTCGGGGCCCGGCTCTGACCTGCTCCAGCTCCAGCCAGCAACTGAGGATAGGATGGCGAGCTCAGCTGTGCACATATTTGCTCCCCGGACCTGTGGGGTTCTCAACAGCAGAAGTCACAACCCCAATCACTTCCTAGTTAAAGAAAGGGTGACTTCTGACTCATTGGCAAAGTGGTTTGTTCAACAGAAATTCCAGGGGAGTCTGCTATAGGGAGGTCCCAGAGCTCAGGTCCTTAAGGCAGTGAGATGGCAGTACTCCCTGAAGCGGAGTGTGGGTGTGGACCTGCAGGATGCATGACTGCTTTGGGTGGTGCAAAATACAGCCCCAGATGACACTGGCCAACCCGGTGACTCTCCTCCACTCTCCCCGCCATCCTTCTGTTTACAGGGGCAGGGAAGAGGATGCAGTTCCATGGCAAGATGTCTCATACCCCTTACAGTTCGTTACTTTCTTTTTTAACACACAGAGAGAAGGCCTGGCCCTCAGAGCTTCCTTGGGCACTGCAGTAAGCACCTAGCAGTCCTGTCTCACTTTCCCTGAATGTATTTGAATGATGTTTTTCCAATCATGCCAGACCCTTTGGGCTTTCTACTAGAGAAAGAGCACGTGGCATAATAAAATCCACACACATCTGGTCTTTGTCCCTGGTGCCTGGTGCTATGCTCCAAATATCCTCAAAGGAGGCAGAGTGACAGGAACACCTCTTTATTGTCAAAGGCTACCTGAGTTTATTCTAATGGAACAACTTTGGGTGGCCCCCTCGATAGCTGCAGGATACATAATGGATTTGAGAGTCGTACTTTCAGCCCTACTCTCCTTCTTCCTGGTCACCCTCACTTGGACGGAGTGGGGGCTAGATTTTAATCACCAGTGGCCAGTGACTTGATGAATTCTGACCACGTAGTGCGACTTTGATCCATACCCCACCAGTTCGAGGAGCTTCCAGGTGGTGGGATGGTGATGCACCCAGAGAGAACAAGGAAGCTATGTGACCCATGTTCCTTGCCCTACATTTCTCTTCCATTTGGCTCTTCCTGAATTATCTCTCTTATAATGAAACAGCCATCGTGGGCAGAGCAGTTTCCTGAGATCTGGGAGATGTTCTAAGGATTGTGGGGCCTAGATGGGGCAGGGAGGGCACCCAGGCAGGGACAAGCATCAGGAGTCCCTGAATTGTAGCCAAGTCTGACAGAAATGTGACAGCCTTGGGGCCGGCATCTGAAGTGAAGGAAACTCATGGGCCTTTAAACCCATGGAGTTTCTGCCAATTCTAGGTGGGAAGCACCCACTGAATGGCATGGCAGGGCCCAGCTGGGATTGAGATGGTGCAGCACACTACTGAGTTCTTTATGTAAATTATCTAATTATCTAAATAAGTCATCTAAACTATCTACCAAAAAAGGGATCCAATCTGGGTGTGAAGTAAATATGACACAGGTGGCGTGTAGGGATGGCACAAACCATGGAGGTGATACTGAAACAATAGAGGTTAAAGGATTTCTTCCCTGGAGTGAAAGGCATGATGGACCAGCTGGTCAAATATTTCTTAGTGGAAAATGCCAAGCCTCCATGGTATAGGTGTATGGATGTTTTGAAAAAGGAAGTGGAGACGAACAGGAAATCATTTTAGCTGCAAGCAGACCCTTCATCCCCTGCTATGGCTAGAATATGATCAGTGTCCCTCAAAGGTTTCAAGTATTAAAATTTAATCCTCATTGTAAGATGCTGAGAGGTGGAAACTTCACCTGACTGTGGGGTTTAGAGGTGGAGCCTTTGGAAAGTGATTAGGATAAGAGAAGGCCATTAAGATAGAGTCCCCATGATTGAATCCGGGTGGCTTTAAAAGAAGAGAGAGAAAGCCCAGACAGAAACCTCTACATGCCCATGCCCTATTTCTTGCCATGTAGATACTCTGTGCCCAGCTGGGACTCTGGAAGCAAGAAGGTGACCACCAAGGGCATGCACTAAGAGCCACATTAGACCTACTTTCTTTATAAAGTATCTTCCCTCAGGTATTTCGTGATGGTAATGAAAAAATGGACTACGCTCACTAAATTTTCCTGACGACATTTAGGAAGCTTATAGTATTAGTGGGCCAATCATAGCATTCTGAAATGTCCATGTGGGTATCAGCATGTAAGACCATTACAGGTGGCCTACAAATGGCCACACACACCAGCAAGGTGTGCCCAGTGCCACAAGGAACATGCAGCAGCCTCCACTGACTGTTTTCATTCAGCTTAAGAGCCTGCATAGCTAATTGCTCTCATTTAGGAGCTGTGGAGCATCAAAGAAAGATTTTAAATTAGATTTGCTTCAAAACAGGGAAAACACAAGCATGATGTGCTCTTTGTTTTTTCAGGGTCAAAGCTTCTTCATAGATCTTGGGACAATAGCCATCAGTTAATTAATATATGAGAGCACTGGTTCCCAAGGCACTGTTAGGAGAATACCAAATCTGATGCCCTGAGTTGATAAACATGTGGATCGCTAAGCCCCATCAGAAGAAGCTTTATCTTTTTATAGATATCAAGATGATTTATATGCAAACCTGAATTCAACAACTTTTGCACTAGTTTAAAATGCGAGGGACTGGATGTGTATCTCCTTGGTAGAGCCCTGGCCAACACACCCAAGGCCCTGGGTTCCATCCCCAGCACCACAAAACAAAAACCATAAGGATCACACCAGGACCCACTTATTAAGAATCTGTCACTAGCTTAGCTGTGTAGCTTTGAGAAAGCTGCTTAACCCTTTTGGGCCGTGATGTCCTCATACATGGTAGTGTGTGCTCTGCTACATCACAAAGCCACCTTGGCCGGCCCACTCAAAGCTAAATGCTAAACCTAAAATAAAATGAAAGTCACAAGAAGCTCCTGTCCCGGGCAGCAGGGTTGAGTCTTACCACATAGAGCTGTCTCCAGATGCTCCCCCATTCCCAAAGTGTCGTTGTCACTTCTTGTGCCAGAGGAATTTCTGCAGGAATGATGTTCTCAGTATTTCTATTTAGGGTGAGAAAGAGAGTGGCATGAAATTGGGATCCAGGTTTTAATAAGATGTGGGTAGATGTACATTAAGCTACAGCTGCTGAGAGCCTTCTTGACATCACAGGCAACAGCCATGCCCATTACATTATGCAAATACAAGAAGGGACTTCCTTCCATTGTCCCCCTTCAGCAGGGTGGGCTCCTCGTGCTCAATATGCAAGATTAGTCCATTTCAATAAGATTCTAAAGCAACTGCCAAGGAAAAGTTGGCTCCTCCAGACTGACTAATCCCCCCTAGAGTCAGATCTGAACCCAAGCAGTTTAGATTAGCTCTCCCACGAAGCCAGGGAAAGAGGCACAGACAGACAGAGGCACCGAAAGAGCCGAGCTGTGCATCCTGCACATCTGCCAAATCAGTCGCAAAGACAACAGGACAGCGGCAGCCACGAGCCAGGGAGGGTCAAGCATGGCGAAGAGCAGCAGGTACCTTCTTTTCTCGACAGTCACTTCCTTGATGTGGATGAAAGACTTGGGAAAGATGCCCTGTTGGAGACAAAATCAAATGAAATTAAAGGACATATCCCCCGAGACTCACCAAGGTCTTCATGGCTTTTGTCAAAAGCCAGTGACTGACTTTTAAAACCATGAAACCTTAAAGGAATCTTCTCAGCGTCCGAGCAGGGGTGGATTCTAGATCCATATGTTTAGGTCTAGTTGTTTTAGATTCCACAAAACCCCTCGGTCCCAAAGGGTGCTCCAACCCCATCCTGGATGCTCACACTCTCAGGAGAGAAGATGGCAGTCTTGGCAAAAAAGCTATCGGAGCCACTGCCTTCAGTGAGAAGAGACCCTCTGCTTCTTCCCGACCTGCCCAATTTCAGGAGCGCTCTGTCCTTCGCAGTCAGGAACAGCTGGCCCTGAGCTAACAGTCCTGTGGGCTGGCTGGATCTGAGACCTCTTCCCTGGTTTTGCTTTGTTGTTCTTTGGGAGAGTAGAGTAGGATGGGGCCTCCCAGCTCAGCATGTCGGGAAGAAGAAAGGGGCCTCTATTGTGCTCTTGCTGCATAAGCTCAGCTAACAAGAGAAACTTATCAATTGCTCAGAAAGTCCTCAGTAAAACCAAGCAAAATGCACACTGGGTCACCTGGTCACTGTTGCTAGACTCCAGGAGAGAAGATGTAATGGGCAAGGCAGGTACCTGCTCTCGAGGAGATGAGAGGATGAAGTCAGGTGAGGCAGGAGTGAGAGAAGCCTCAAAGGGAGACCCAGCCTGCCCTTTCTACATCATGCAGAGGAGGACAAAGGAATGTCCCAAACTCTAAGGCAGTAGAAAACAGATGTCAAATAGAAATGGCACCATCCCACAGGGACTAATGGGGAGGGAGGATGCAATTCAAATGCAAGTAGCATCAGAGAAGGCTGCAGGGAGGGGCGGCACCAGAGACCAGGAGAGGCGACCAGCAGAGCCTGGGCCAAGGTATAGGGGCCAGAGGGAGGTCAGAGAGCACGGGGCAGCATCGAGGAGGGACAGGCTCAGCTTGCTGAGGAGCCAGGCTGGGCGAGAGCTGCCTAGGTGGGGTGATGGCTGAAGACTTGCAGTACTGTCCCAAAGGGAAAGAAAGTGACCTTACCTGTAACATTTTATGCTTTATGAGGTATCCCCTATACCAGTCTGCAAAGAGAAAACAAAGAAACAGTTCTCTCATTTACTCTTACAGGTTTGTTGCCGGCATTTTTGCTTTGCTTTGCTTTGGTTCTCTCTGTTTATCACTGCAAACTGCCTGAGGCCTTTGTTACAAAGTCTGGAAGCCCTTGTCTTTGAAATCAGTCTGATTGGTTGCCAACAACTCAAAGCGACATCTAACCCACTTGAATCAAATGCACGAAATATGATATGTCAAGAGCTTTGTAATGTTTTGAACAACCAATAAAAAAAAAAAAAGATACAGCGGGAAAGGACAGAGGAATTTTTTTTTATGTTTTTTTTTTTTTTTATTAGCTGCTCAAGACAATGCAATGATCTTGACGTATCATACATTTGATTCAAATGGGGTATGAACTCTCATTTAAGATGTAAATCCCTTCCTGTTGCCGAACTAGGAGCCTCAGTGATGCTGGTCAGCGTCCTCATTCCTCTGGCCACCATGGTCAGGGGCTAGGGGCAGCAGCGCTCGTCAGAGAGAACAGGAGCTGCCCACTCACCAGCCTCTGCTCCTCCCTCACATGTTACTTGCTGGCCTGGGGGCCAGGTGCGTGATTTCAACTCCTGCTGCAGGGGCACAGGAAGTCTCAAGGATTTTGGCAAACATCCCACAATAATATCGACAGTTCTAACATCAGCAAATGGTGTCTAAAATTCGAATTTGTTCAACTCAGTCATTAAAAAACAGCTAAGATCAGGGACAGGTAAAGAGACAAGAATTTTAAAGGATTCTTCCCTTCATGGGAATATCAACGGTTCAATCAGCAGGAATCCTCATGCACAAAGTCCTCTCACCAAAGAGGCAGCACTGATGGCCACAGCGAGTCTGCAGGGCTCGCAAGTGATTGGGGCACAGCCGGGCAGTGGTGTTTGGCATCTTAGTAAGTCAAAAGCACCAGGTGAGTGACACATCAGCACACCGTCCCTGCTGGGCTCACAGATGGTCACCAGAAAGTGTTCTCAACAGACACACGTGGAAGCCCCCAAACACCTTACAATGCAAGGTCACCCCTCACAGTCACGAGCCAGCTCGAAGGCAGGGACATAAAGGAAGTGCTAAAGCAAAAGGGGCTCATTGTGGCTTCTCCTTTGAGTGACAGAAAGTGGGAGGGAAAAGGGAAAAAGAAAAGGACCGGGAGAGGGACATCAGGAAGTTAGGGAGGGAGGGGAAGAGCATAAGGTTTGGAATAAACTGACATCCCAGACACTTCATATGGAAGCCTTCTAATTCTTCATAACAACCATATACTTTGGTTCCATTTTACAAGTAAGTGGCCTACCTGAGGCCCAGAGAATTTAAATGACTTGCACAGGATCACACAGCTAGTGACTGAGAGTGTCAGGATTTGAACATAAGCCACCATGACATCATAGTTTTTGTTTCAGTGGGAAGGGAGTTAGGTGGGTACAATGTTCCCATCATCTTTAACATCCGAAGCCTCCAAAGACTCCACTTTCCAACTGGGTACTTTCAATGAGGGAAACTCTTCATGAAGCACCACATTTTATTTTCAGTTGACTCTATTTGTCAATTACTATTGAAAACAATTAATTAGCAACTGCAGTTATCCTAAGTGCTTGCTGTGTGCTAGGAATTCTGGTAAAGGTTTTCGTTTTGTTTTTTCAAGTTATAAATTCATCCTCACAACAATTCTATAAAAGTTGTATGATCATTTCAATTTTGCAAATGAAGATAGAAAGGCACAGAGATTAAGCAACTTGCTGAGGGTCACATGGCTTGAAATTTAAACACAAGGCTCTGACTGCAGAAGTAACATTCTCCTGCATTCACTGCACAGCCACCTCCTTTGGTGGCAATTCCACCACCTGCCACCAGCTAGATATAGCTGCGTCTTTGAAACAGCATTACTAGCCACCCTTCCCTGATGGCTTGAAGCCGGCAAAGCTGTATGCTAAGTGTTGTGCCTGCATTATGTCACTTAATCCACAGGACAGCTCTGTGAGCTAAGTAACATCATTCCTGCTCTATAAATGATGTTGAAGTCCAAGTCAGTTGATGTAGCAGGCTAAGATCACGCAGCCAGCGCTCAAGTCCAAGTGTCTGTGAATTCAAAGCCAGCCCTTGAAACTGTTCAGGCATTTTGATGGAGGAAGAGCACAAATCTAGTTGAGGTTACCTTAGTTGCACGTATCTGAACTGACTTGATGACCAAGTCCACCAAAGCCACCAGAAATCAGGACTATATCAGGGAACTGGCAGTCCATACCCAATGCTGGTGCCCACATCTTGTCTCTGTGAAAGGGGCTCCGTACAGGGTCCCTAGACTTCCTGGATCCAAGGACTTTGCCTGCTGTGACCCAGGGAACTCAGTTACATGTGCACACCATGAGGAGTTCCAGGTTCTCAACAGCTTCGGCCCACTCCTGGCCACGGGAATCTGCTGGCTCTTCCCCCAGCATCCACACTCTGGTTCCCAGACTCATGTTCAACCAGCACCAACTGTGTGCCTGCGATTACATAATGCTGGCATTATCCTGGTGCTTCCAGAAACAGATCCCCACTGATCTTGAAAGGGAAGCACTGACCACCAATTCCACATGCTGCACTGGGATTAAGCAAGACAGGGAGGGAGGCAACCCAGGCCTGAGGCATCTGCTGCAGGAGGACAGTTTTCTGACTTTTCCTGACATTCCTACTCCTGCTGGGTCACTGGCCTCTGACCTCGGCATCAGTCCCTGACCTGGTCACCATTCAGCTGCTTCTCACTGTGCTCCAAGACCTGACGGGGCAGATTACAGTGGCACACAGGGGAAAAAAAGAAGAGAGGACACCCTGCTCAAGTGTAAGTGTCAGACAGCATTGATCAGATCCTGTGACTTGCCAGAACTCAACACTCTTTCCAGTTCAATAATAATGAGAGATATTTTTACTAACCCTGTCCATGAGACTGCCACTTCTGTTTTTTATCATAAGGACTTACAAAGTGCATTGCTGTGGTCTGAATGTCTGTATCACTCCCCAATTCAGATGAAGTCCTAACCTCCAACTTGACCGTATGAGGAGGTGGGGTTTGAGAACGTAGTTCATGAGGGTGGGAGGAACACAAGGAAAGGGAAAATTTTTACAGTGCTTTTGGACATGAATAAAGCACCAGCTATTCAAACCATCCTCCCTATCTGCATTCCAAATTCTAATACGAAAAATACCTAAACTCTCAAGTAATCTAGCAGTCAAGGGAGGGAGAAGAGTCAAAATATCTCAGAAGATCAAAGAAGAATCCATGGCCTCAAAATCCAGTCCTCCCTCTGCCAATCCAGAGAGTGTGATCTTTGGTCTGTCACTTAAGCCTTAGAGTTCTGGTCAATAAAATGAGAAAGAGAATGCCTCCCCTCACAGGAGTGTTGCAAAAACTATATTTTAAAACAGGGATGTGAAAGTCTACACATCTGGTAAATACCCAAAAACCTAGACAGAGCCCAGCAAGGTGGCATACACCTATTATCCCAGCAACTGGGGAGGCTGAAAAAGGAGGTTGCAAGTTTGAGGCCAGCCTCAGCAACTAGGTGAAACCCTGTCTATAAATATAAAATAAGTATAAAGGTTGGGTGGTATGTGGTTTAGTGGTAGAGCATCCCTGGGTTCCACCCCCAGTACAAAAAAAAGATGGAATAGGTGAGAGATCAAAGGAGATTTTAATTGCATGTGAGATTTTTACTTTAACAAATGTCTAAAGCAGGAATGGCAAAATATTAATATTTATCTGAGTCATGGGTCCCTGAAAGTATCATGATTCTTCTCTGTTGAAATGTATAATATCAAGATCAGATAAAAGTTAGTTAGTTCCTATCAGTAGTTAGGAATGTGAGCTGTGACTGACAATATTTGGCAAAGCAATAAAAAAAACCATTAAAATGTAACCCGTGGAGTGGGAAAAAATATTGGCAACCATATATCTGATAAGAGGTTAATATCCAAAATGTATAAAGGACTCACCTGACTCAATAGTAGAAAAAGAAATAACCTGATTAAAAAATAAGCCAAGCATATGAACAGGCATTTCTCCAGAGAATACCTAATAACAACCAATGGTGTATGAAAAGTTGCTCATCATCATTCATCATCACAGAAATGCCAATCAAAACCACAATGCCTGGCTATTAGGATGCTATTGTCAAAGGTCAAGGGATAATGGGTGTTGGGAGGATGTGGGGAAGGGAATCCCAGTGCACAGTTTGTGGAGATGGAGGCTGGTGCTGCCCTTATGGAAAACAGTATGGTGGTTCCTAAAGGAATCAAAACTGGAAGGACCATATGACCAAGCAGTGTCTCCTCTGGGCAGATTCATAAAGGAGATAAAAACACCACCCATAAAGATGGCTGCCTTCCTGAGTTCACTGAGTGCTATTTGCAATAGCTAAGTTATGAGTCAGACTGAGTGTCCACCAGGGGGTGGATGGGCAAGACACCGAGGCATATGTATGTCATGGAGCCTTGAAGGAGATCTTGCCATTTGCCTCCACATAGATGAGCCTGGATGACATTATTCTAAGTAAAACCAGACAGGCACCACAAAAAATCAAAAGATATATTACATGATCTCACTGATGGGAGAGATTTTAAAGAGAGTCAGATACACAGATAGAGAATAAAACATTAGTTACTAGGGGCAGCAGGATTGAGGGGTGGAGAGGAAACCAGGCAATGAAGGTTAGAGCTTGCACGGTAGCAGACAACTAGGACAAATGAGTCTAGAATCTAATGTACAACTCGAGGACAACAGGTAATAACATTGCACTGTTTTTGGATTCCTTCTAAATGATTATATTTTAGCTTCTCATGTCCCCAAATCAGCAATAACCAAAAAAAAAAAAAAAAAAAAAGGGTAATTGCTATGGTAGTCATGTTAATTTGTCTCACTGGAGTGACCTGCTATTTACATTTATCACATAGCAGCATATTGAATACCTTAAATATCCACAATAAAATTTATTTGGAAAAAAAAAACAGAGTAAGCTCTGGAATCAAAGCCTGGATCTGCACGGAGATCTGTGATATACAGTCTGCTTGACAAGCAAATGTGTTTCTCTGGGTCTCGTTCCTCTCCTCTGTAAAATGGAAATAACAACGGTACCTGTCTTATCAGGCTTAAATTAAGGGGAAAATATAGAGTTTTCCTAGTGCCTGACATGAGATAAGGGTCCAAAACAGTAGATACCATCTTCTCTTCTTTAAAAAATAAATTAAAAGAATAATTATAATCCAGAATATATTGGGCATATTTTCTGTTTTGTTTCCAGTACCTATAGACTTGGAATACTGCTCTTTTCTTGAAGCCATTTCAACCTATTTCTATAGCAACAAAGCAAAGAAGATGTGGTGCAAGTTTGCTGACATTTAGCCTCATCTTCATTCAAAAGGAGGAAACCTCTCCGGGTACTCCCGGAGTACTGTCACTCCAGAAGACAGAGACCTTTCCACATCAACCTGCCTCTACCGCACAGCCAAAGAGAGACAGCTCCTACAAAGTGGTGCTTTAAAAATACCCCTTCTCAAGATGCCATCATGTCCCCCACTTGTCCCCAGAGCAAAGAACTTGGGGGCAGGTCAAGATCGCCCTCCATGTAATTGCTAGTGTCTAAGTTGTTCCACAGCCCTGTGCACCCACCCTGCAGACAGTGAATGAAATCTCATGGTGGTCTGCAGCCTGAGCAGCAATGCGGCCGTGTGCATGGGCCAACATGAAGGAGCTCCAAACACTTCCAGGTGAGAAGTCTCACAATGGTAGGCAGTGAGGTCCCAGTTTCAGAACAGAGTAGCAACCACCAGTCTGCATCCATCGCTTGAAAAAGTGGAAGGTCCTCAATCCACATCCTCCCTCCCCTCTCCCCTGGTTTTATATTATTCCTTTTTGAAACCTAAAAGTTCCTTGGGAGTCATTGTCTAGAAATCCCATTTCCTTCATCCCTAAGATGGACCCCCATGGCCCTGATACGTGTAGGTATCAATAGGTAGGAAGTGACTTTTCTGGTTATTTCAAAGAGAGGAATTGGGTAGCGACTAATTGAACATGGCACATACATCCCTCCTGAAGGACTTACACAGAAGAACCTAAGCAAGCTGTTCTACCCCAGAGGATATCTCCCACCATGGCCTGTGTGGTCTGAAGACAAGATAGGTGACAAGAGGGGTCTTTGGAGGTGGGAGGTGTTTTAGGAGGCATGGTACAGCTTTTCCACCCAAAAACCATGGTGGGGCATAGCATGCATACAACCTAGCAGCTTCACACCAAAACATCAGAAGCACCTGGCATCTCATTCCCCAGATGCATTGCTATTTGTACAGGAGCTGATGACCACCATTGGGCTTGACTGAGTAGGGAAGACAAATGAGAAGAGGGCACCTTCTCCCGTGTCCTCCATGTCCTCTCCCCGCCAAATCCTCTCCAGGCCGCCTTGTTTAAACTGAGGAAACGGAGGAAGGAAGTGAGCATCTCACTGGATGTGAGATTTAAGTCTTTGGATGTCATTAGTTATGGGGAAAGCTGTCAATCAAATAGGACTGAAAAAATGTGATTGAGGAAAAAAAATAAGTATTTTTTTCTCATATTTGTACCTCCTACAAGGAGGTTCATTCCTACTGCCTAATGAACACTAACATGGGGTTCCCACATCCATAGTCGGGACATGCTTCTCCCAGGGAAAGCCCCACCTCTGTACCCAGAGCCTTTTTGGCAACACGTAATGGCAATTCTCATACAATGTAAAAGTGTTCTCTCTTTGGTTCCTGTTTTTCTTGGACAGTGTACCCTGTCAGAGATTCATTGTCTAGAGGTTAGTAACCATTCTTTAACTTGTACACAACTAGGGACATTTTGGCCCACTCTCTTTTCTGCTTATTATTTTAGATCTCATGACGTTTGTTTATGATTTTGAATCATAGCAACAGCCACTTATGCTTTAATATGGTTTTAGCCAATAAAACGTGTACTCACACCCCGGGAGGGGGCCTGAGTGTGTAGACTTGCAGCCCACCCCTTGGCCCACCAGCTGGTAGATCTGAACCACCAACTGGTGACTAAAAGTTTTGTCTCCTGCTTTAAGATCAACTCGGTGATTTACTGCCATCTCGCCTTAATGGGCCGAGTGTTGGCCCAGGCACCAGAAAACAGCCACTGGCTCCCAGGTGACCTGGGGAGCCACTTCCCTCTCCCCATCTCCTCACCTGCAGATGGAGGTCTCCTGCCTGTCCCTCAGCATTAGTCCACAGAGCATACAAGAGACACCGAGCAGAGTGCTTGTGCCTGGTTCTATCTTCATTCTTTGCCTTTGCGTGACACCTAGGTTCACCCAGCTGAGCAAACTTAGTACATCAGCAAGGCGCGCTGGCCTCACTTGTTCCAGGCAATCACTCAGCTTCCAGGTCACCTGGACCGTGTTGTAAGGTTACACACTGGCCCGTCTAGATGGCGTGCCACATCATGGGGAAGGATGGAGTTAGTCAACCCTGAACACCCTCTGCGATTCAAGCAGTGTGTGCATTTGTGCACTGTGTGTGTGTGTGTGTGTGTGTGTGTGTGCCTCTTTACCATCTGCAGAGGGCTGGGGGCTCTGTGCCTGCATCCTCACATCCACCCACAGGTCAGGTAGTACCACCTCCAGGGCTGCAAGCAACTGAGAAGCATCTGGTTTGTGGAATGGACTGAAGACACGTGTTCCTGTAGGAACTTCCTTTCCCAAAGAGAGGCCTACCCTGCAGTACACTGCCTCCTGCCACCCCTCTCCCCTTCCGGGGCTTTATCTGATGGATCCACTGTGGGAAGGGACACTTCCACCTCCCTGAGGCTCAGGCCACTCTCACCTCCTCCTCCTCTGTTCTGCCCAGGCACAGGGAGCACATGCTCTGCACCCTCTGTGCAGTGGGTGCCATGGGCAGGTGTGGCAAGGGACAATCACAGCTGTTCAGCTGGACTGGTGGGGGTGGGACAGCTGACCACAGGTGACAGGTTAGCAAGCTCATTTGGTTCTTATATCTAGGACAAGCTCACAGTACAAGCTGATCAGTGATACCGGTGACGGACTGAGTTTCAACTGCCAGACTCATGAATCCAAAGCCATTAGCTTTGTGCAAATTGTAAGAAGCACTCCTCCTGCCACTATCACCATGGCTGGAACCAAAGAGACACTTGGTTTCACTAGGGGGAGGCGCCCTTGTGGGAAGAAAGAGGTGCCAGTTGCCTAGCACGGGGCATGACAAGGACGCGATCCCTGCTCCCTGGCTGGGCACATTTGCGCAGTACACAAATCACATGGCTATGCACAGCAGACCTCCTGGAACCAGGAAAATATTTATGGCTCCCTCCCAAGTCCTAATAATGCTGATTTTCCTTCCCAATAGCATTATGACTAATCAAGAAGTGCATCCAGAAGGAGCCACAGGCCAAGCGGTCCCATGGCTGTGGCAAATGGTAAGTGTAAAAAACATTAAGCCGCCCAGTTACAACTTGGTTATGGAACAAAAATTCCTAAAATAATAAAGCATTTTTTGTTCAGGAAACTCTAATTACAGTTATCCCTCAGTGTCCTGGAGGGCGGACCTAAGGGCTTCCTGCAGGTACCAAACCCCACGGCTGCTCAAGTTTCTTATAAAATTGCATAGTATTTGCGTATAACCCAGGCACATTCTCCTGCCTACTCCAAGTCACCTTTAGGTGACTTACAATGATGAATACCAGGCAGACGCTGTGGATGATGCTGCACGGCGTATGGAACAGCAAGAAACATCTGTATGTGTCCTGTACAGGTACAGGTTTAGCCACTTGCAGTTGGTGGCTCCTCGTGAGGAGGCCGCTGAGCTAACACACAGAGATCACAGGAGAAGCTCTGGAGCGCAGTGAAGGTGCCTGGTGTGCACCGGGTGGGCTCCACTGTCTAGGGCCTGTGTCTGCGGGGACAGGACTCACCTCCACAGGTCTCTTGGATTCGCACCACATCGCCGATCTGCAGCGGGAGCTGGGGGGCTCCATTGCCTTGGAAGTTGTATATGGCTAGGAAAGGGAAGAGGGAGAGACAGTCAGGTGAGGCCTGTGGTACCTGGACTCTGCTCCCTCCTGCTCTCCCTGCTTGAGGCTGTCCCACACCCAGGAAGCCCAGGTAGGATGGAAAAACCAATGCAGACACCTATTCCCTGCCCCAGCGGGGAATCCAGGACCTCCTGGCTCCAAGGGCCCTGCTTACTCCCTGAACCTGACCTCCCCAGAGCTCCGGAGGGGCTGATTCTGTCTGCTCTGGAGTGCCCTCTTGCTGCACCCCAGGCTGTGCATCGCTTCCCAACCTCACATCAACCCTGGGATCCTAATGAGGAAAATGAAGATGGCCAGAGGTTAAGCAATTTGGACAGAGCCATCAGGCCAGGAAGTGCCAGGAAAATAAGCATCCAACTTCCAGCCACTGAGATGTTCTGCTTTCGGCTCCCTAATTGCTCCATTCCAGTGACAACCCAAGTGCCAGTCTCCCCCACCCCACCCCCCCAAGGCCACGGAACCCTCACTAAGTAAGCTGGATCTGTTTCCTCCCCAACTCCAGCCAACCTTTGCTCCTCAGCCTTCATGAAGGCCTCCTCCCTGAGCCCTCCTTGCTTCCCCAGACACTCTGGGCCCTTTCCCAAAGTTGGGGTTACAGAGATGAGCATTAATCTTTAGGAATGTGGCTTTCACTCCCATGTTCACTAGGAGTCGGCTCTGCACCCTTGGAGCCTCCAAGGAGGACCAGAGCCTGAGGACGCAGCCTACCATTGCAGTGCTGAGGCCCCCTGAGCATCGATCGCCTGCACCCAGCCTGCACCCACTGGGGCAGCCATCTTGGAGAAGGGAGCCCATGTCTCTGCTATGGGTTCTAAAGCCAGAGGCAGCGGAATGGACATTGCCTCTGGGATTGCAGTTACCTGTTTTGACCTGACTGACACCTAGAGCTTGCCTGTGTTCCCTGCCTCAGAACTTTCCCAGGGTAGAGAGGCACCCATGCCAAGGGCATTGGTCAAAAATACCAAAAGGCCAAAGAGGCAGTTCCTCTCCCAGAGGACAAAGAGGAAAGGCTTGGGAGTGGAATGCTCTGGAGACCAAGGGCTGGGAAGGACACCGCACACCCCAGGCAACCTGGAATTCTGGCTGCACTAGGGCTTGGGCACAAGCTGAGAAAAGATGTGAGGAAGCGAAACTCAACTTGCCTGACCTTCAAGCACCGAGCAAGAAGTGAGGCTTGCAGAAGTGAGAGAGTCACAGGCTAACCCCCAGCAGCACAGCGAGCTGCAGGCCAGAAGGAGGGGTGTGTTGGTAACAGCGGAAGCAGATGACAGCCTTGGACAGCCTGCCCCTGCCCTCAGTCCAGCCGGGTTAGCATCCAGCTCGGACACCAAGGTCACTGTGGCAAAAGTCCTTTATAGGAAAGACAGAGATGTGCATCTGGTAAAGAGCCTGGCGTACAGGGATGCTCCATCAACAGTAGCCAGAAAGACGGGATCAGAGGGCAAGGGCTCTGCAGCCAGGGGAGGCCTGAGAAGTGCACATGCAGTGGCCAGATGCGTGGCCTGGTGCTTAGAGAGCACACTAGGGGGCTGCTGGACCCAAGCAGGGCCACAGAGGACTTCCTGGGGGTGGGGCCAGCTGAGCTGGGGCCTCCCTCAGCCCCTGCCTAGGCTGTTGTGAAGATGGAGAGGCCTGAGCCAGAGGTCCCTTCTGCATAGCTTCCCAGGAGAAAGGAAAGTACCCTGGTGTGAGCTCCAGTCCATGACAGGGCCCTCAGCCCTGGGGCTGCCCACACCCAGGCAGCAGCAGACAGACATCCCCAACATGCCTAGGCATGGACTCCCTTTCTGGGGCAGCCCGACTCCCATTTTTAAAAGAGATTCTGTTATGCATCTCTGACCTACTCCACAAGGTTGGGAGGTGGGGAATGATCTGAGAAAACTGTACCTTAAACAGGTTGTTACTCCTCCCAAAGAGGAACTAAAGGTAGTCAAGCCCCACTTATCTGGTAGTGAGTTATAATCCTAAGAAGAACTAATGTTTACCAAAACTTTATACTACCAGACATGAAGTTCTTCTCCACATGCGTTTGCTCATTAAACCCTGACAGCACTCTTTCCAAGGAGAAAGCATTATTTCCAAATTTCAAATGGGGAAACTCAGGCACAGAGAAGTCAGTTAACTAACCCAAGGTCACACAGGACTGGAGTTGGGAGTACAGGCCTGTGCTCTTTACTAATATTTTACTCTGTGGTTATGTCTTCCTGTGGTATCTCCCTTTATCTTTGAGGACAAGAACAGTGGTTTGAATGACAAAGTGACCAAGATCCAGATGGATGGTATGATCTGTACACCCTGTGGGAAACATCCCTGGATTGTATACAGATTATTTTGGATCACAGACACCACCTCCAGTGCCCAGCTCTGCTTTTATCCCTCCCTCCCCACTCATCTCCTTCCCTCTCTCTTCTCTCCTTTCTTCTCCTCCAGCCCCCTCCCTAATACCTGCCTGTGTAAACCACATCAAAGAGAGCAGAGTGGTATAGAAGGAAACCCAGTTCTGCCATGTACTGCTGTGTGATTTGGGGCAAGTAAATGCACCTCTCTGGTTCTCACTTTCTTACTAGGGAGGTGTTGACAGAACCTATCTCACAGGGTTATTAGGGTATCTCGATGGCAGTGAGCATAGGGAGTTCATCCCCGGGGCATGCCCCACACACACCCCCTCCTCCGTGAGCACTTACGTCATTGATGGGTAGTCTCTATCCTGAGAGAACCTCAGGCCTGCAGGCTACGAGCCAGTGTCCCTGGAGTTAGACGGATGTGGCTCATGAGGCCAGTACTGTCCACTGAGGGATCACAGAGTGCAGCTGTTCAGGCTGTGTCCTGCACCAGGCCACCCCCTCCCCCAGGACAGCCATGGAGGCTGGCACCCCATTTCTATCTGCTTGTCAACGCCTGTGCCCTGTCCATACTGCATTCACAGGAGGAGAGAGGACAGTGTCTTCTGTAGTCCATGTGAAAACCCAGTGGGGTCAGGGACAGCCTGCCTGGAATAGCAACTTCCCCTCTCTGGGCCTCCACTTCTCCAGCTGTGCAGTGGAGGAGAGGCCCTGCCTCCCAGGTGCCCAGAGGAGGAGAAAAACAGAGCAGCATTGGTTCAGGGCCCCTAGAGTAGGGCTGGGAGGCCCTGCTCCTCTGGCCTCAGACACCCCCATGCTGAGCCACTGAAGGCCGGACTTCTGCACCTGCACCCAGAGCACTGCTGACCTCTGCCCTGGGCCACACTGCAGTCCACTAGCTTTTGTTAGCTGCTTGTGAAACCTCCCTGCTCCCGGTGAATGATCTAGACATTGAGGAGACAGTGATGCCTTTTCTCACAAAATGGCTTGACCCTTGCTAGTACCCATCACGATGCCCGACACTCCAATGATGTCCCATGCCCCCCTCATGGACCAAAGCTATGAATACAGGCCCTGTTTTGGAAAACCTGGGAGCACATTTGAGAATGCTGGAATCTGTGTTTCCCTAGATTGCAGTCCTAATCAGCCTCCCAATAAACGTAATTATCTTTGTTCTTGATTAGGTTGATTTTCTTCTCTGTCAACACAGGGATCCTGCCAGGCTCACCTGGGATTAATGCACATAAAAACCTTGACCCCATGTCTGGCCCCAGTAAGTGCTCAATAAATGGCAGTCACTGTCCCTCTGAGTGGCATCATAATCCCTCCTGGAGCGTCCACTCGGAACAACACCAATTCCTTCCACGCTTATGTCACCTGTAAAGCCACTTCCCTGCAGCTTGCAGCCAACGGCACTGTCAGTCAACATCAAATAACATCAATCCTTTGTCCAAGAGCAAATCTTGAGAGCTCTCGGCCTCTGAGGCCTCCTTTCTCCTGCTTAAATATGGCCTCCACCATCAACCTGATTGCAGACATTCTTGTCCCACAGGCTGCGGTCTCCTGGACCCACTCCAGCCTGCCAGTGTCCTCCCTGTTCCTCCAGCCCTAAGGGTCTGCCTGGGGACTCGGCCAAGAGCTGGCAGGGCCCACAGCAGCAGAAAACCACACACCCCTTGGGCTTTCCCCAGAGTGCCCCAAAGGGAGGGCGGGGCACACTGGGATTTGTTCCCCCCACCATCCCTCAGTGTTCCTCAGGGGTCCCTCACCCTCTGCCCACTAATATCAGGTGCAAAGTTTCCAACTGATCTGCTTAAGATGTCTTGGACAGATCTGGAAATGGTGAGATCTGTATCCATCCCAAGGACTCACTGATTGTGAAAATGAAAGCTGTTGCCTGCCATTTAACTTGTAAATTGTATCTGCCTTTGCAGAAGGGCCTCGGCTCTCAAGGTTTCATTTGGAGGAGAGCAGACACTGCTAACAAAGGAAGTGGCTTGGCTCATGAATACCCGGTTCTGCTAACTCCTCCAAATGACTAACAGGAAGTGGAGTCGGGGTGCCACTCTGTGCTGAAGTGTGATTGCTGATCTCTGATCCGTCCTTCTTTCTGACCAGGGTGAGAGCAGGTCATTTTGTCCCTACCCAGGACCTCGCCACTCTTGACTTTGGAGTGAGGGATGGAAAAGGCAAGAAAACATTTTGTGCCATGTTAGGAAATAAATACAAAGTCTCCCTTTGCTTGTAAGTGAGGAAACTGAGGTGCAGGGAGGAGGATAAACAACTTTTCTACAAGATAGATTGATGCACTCAGGTAGGTGGATAGGTAGGCAGACAGACAGTAGGGAAATCTAAATTCTAACCTCTGAACACAACACTGCTTTCCAAGAAAATGGTAAATGTTTATTAAATATCTATCCTATACCAAGCACATATGCCATGATTTTTTATGTTTTATTTTTAAAATATATATATATATATATATATATATATATATATATATATATATTAGTTGTAGGTGGAAACAATACCTTTATTTTATTTATTTGTACGTGGTGCTGAGGATCGAACCCAGGGCCTCATACATGCCAGGTGAGCACTCTACTGCTGAGCCCCAGCCCCAGCCCTGCCATGATTTTTGAGATACCGATGGGAACATGTGCTGTGTGCTAGGTACTGTTGTGGGCACTGGGGTTAGAGTGACAGGTAAGACAGGCCAAAGCCTTATCATCTTACATGTATCTACTCATTCATCTTCATGCCAATGCTCCAAGGTGTTACCTTCCATGTAACCTACAAGAATCTCACAGAGAGGGTCTGGAACTTGCCCTTGGCCACACAGCCCTGGTGGAGAGTAGATTCAAACTCAGAGCAGAATCCAATGTTCTTGTTTCCCTGACCAGCCCACTGCTGATGTCACCCTTTTTCTTTTGTTTGTCACAGTACTGGGGACTGAACCCAGGGACCCTTCACTACTGAGATACATCCCAGTCGCTCCTCTTTTATTTTGAGACAAGGTCTCACAAAGTGGCTGAGGCTGGCCTTGAACTTGCCGTCATCCTGCCGCAGCCTCCCAAGTAGCTGGGATTACAGGCATGAGCCACTGTGCTGGGTGACACCACACTTTCCTATATGTGTGTGTGACTTGCTGATATCCTGTGTCTCCCTCAGCCTCAGAGAGAGTGCAGACCGAGTCCATCATCAGTACTGAGCTCCTGGTGCCAAGAACAGTGCCCAACCCACTGAAGAAGCAAGATCATAAACACTCATTGGACTGAGGGATGTGATTGGATTTGAAGGACAGGTATGCCCCTTCTTCTGGCTATAAGCCTTGAATTTCTTGGATTGCTTCAAGAGATGCTGACCAAGCCGGCTGCTAATTTGTATTGCAGCTGGCCAGCTGTGACCCATGGGGAAGCACTGGGTCCTCCTGGGGGCCCTGCCATTTACTGACATGTTTGAAAAAGAGAGCTTCAACCAACACCAGGTGTTAATAGAGTTTCGACAAGTGGCTGTGAAAGGGGAACAAACACAATAACACAGAGAGAGAATGTAATTGCCTGGAGCTCACTTCAGACCAAGTGGGCTCTGGAGAGCCTCCACTCCAGGGGAAGACAGAACCAGCGCAGGTGCAGGTGGGCCCAAGGGCACTGCGCACATCGAAAAGCGCAGGCAGTGTGAAATGCGGGGCGTCTGTATCCCGATGTCACCAGGGAGGGCCACTGTGGAGACCCAGCAACAACCCCAGCTCAAAACCAGGCACAAGCTGGCCAACCAGGAGGCAGCAGAGCCACAGCCCAGGATGGAGACGGAGGAGGGGGAGTGGGAGGAGGGGTAGGGGACCAGAGCCTGGAAAGAGCCAGGTTCTGAGAATACCGCCTGCACCGGGACACTTCCCGAGGGCTTTAGACAACCTAGTTAACCCTCAGCACAATTCTTAGGGTGGGTACAGCTGTTGCCATCTCTATTTTACAGAAAAGGAAACTGAGGCGGTGTGGGATGCAGAGGGAGCCAGGGTGGCAGAGAAGAGGGAGCTGGCCAGATCCCTCCACAGGCAGCCGTGGGAGCACAGCCTCCGCGCTGCGCCTCCTGTCCCTAGTAGAGATGCACTTGGTCCCTGCATGCTGCTAGCAGCTTCAGTGCCCTCTTGGGTGGTGACAACCACCTTCTGGGCAGAGTATCATTGTGCTGTCTTTAGTGAGGCAAAGTGACATCCCCAGCCAACAAGAGGAGAGTTAGGATTCCCTGGCTTCTCTAAACCAGTGACTCACAATAAAGGGTTATTTTGGGTCCTGGAGAAAGTTTGTCTTGGTAGCAACTTGGGGTGAAGTGGGGCCAGCGGGGCTCCCAGCACCCAGTGGGTAGAGGCTGTGGGGGCTGCTCAACCCCTGCTATGGTTCCACATTGTCTGAGTGCGTCCTGGAGGCTGAGGTGCTGCAGGCTGGGTGCCAGGGTGGGGTAGTAAGAGTGCTGGAAAGAGCTACAGCCTACAGGGAGGTGGTTAGATCATGGGGGCGCCACCCTTGGAAATGATTAATGCAGTTCTCATGACACTGCGGTTTGTTCCTGGAAGAGTGGGGGTTATAAACACAGCCAGATGGCCCCTGCCTGGCCTCTGGCTTCCAGTCTCCTCTCCACTCTGTGGCACCAAGAGGTCCACACAGAGGCTGAGCAGATGAAGTCACCCCATCTTAGATCTTAGACTTTTAGCCCCTGAAACTTTGTGCTAAAACATACCTCTCCACTCTCTATAAGTATCCAGCTTCAGGTATTTTGTTATAGCAACAGAAAGCAGAGTAACATACCATCCCACACCACACAGGACGGCCCCATATCAAAGAATCCTTTGACCCAAAACATCAAGTGTTCAAGGCTGGTCAGTTCTGCTCTAAAGCCTCTTGCTGGAATTCTACTGCCTCCTTTCCAGTACTCCTGGAGGATACAGAATACACACATACACTCACACACTTTACACACTCCTGCATTCACATGCACCCCATTGAGTTGGAAGAGGGGCTTTAGAACAAAATCCATCCAATCAGCTCCCTACCCCAAATGCAGCGTCTCCAGCTGTTTGCTGGATCCTGCGCGTTGGGAGAGTAGAGAGAGGAGTAGTGGCTTGGGCGCTCCTGCAGCTTTCATGAAATTGAGTTGAAGAGACAAAACAAACACTCTGGGAGCAGGGAGCTGTCTCAATAATGAAGTCCAAGCTGTAAGCCCCACAGCCTGGCTCTCAGGGGAAAGGGAGCCCATGGGGGGAGTGAGGCTGGAGGGCAGAGGAAGGGCGAGGGGAAGGACTCAGCAGCCCCGAGGTGGGAGGCTGACAGAGCAGGGAGGGGAAGGAGAGGTTGGGGGGACTCTTCATGGAGTCCCTGAGGTGTCACCTGCAGAGGTCCAGCATCTGGGGAGAGCCTCTGTTGTGTTCTTATGGGACCCAGCCTCTCAGCAGCGAGGAGAATAAAGTGGCAAGATGAAGACAAGATGAGGCGACTCAGTCCACCTGAACCTTACGAAGCCATCAAAACTGAAAGAGCTCCTCCCCTGCCCATGTGTCCATCTGTCCACTCATCCATCTGTCCCATCAAGCACTGCTGCTGATGCAGCCCCTGCCCCATGTGGGACAAAGAGACGAGTACATGGTCTTGCTGTCCTGGAGCTCACATTCTGGGGAGGATCCAGACCCTGCCACCCAAAATGCAGAGAGCCACGACGGGTGGTAGCAGGAGCCACCTAACATCACCCAGAAGGTGACTGCTCCAGTCTGGGAAAGGCAGACGTGAATGCCAGGGATGCTCTCCGCTGCCTCCTGCCGGAGAGATCCCCAAGGGCGCAGGCTTCCTAAAGGCAGGTGCATGCTCTGGACCTGAAACTAGCTCTCCACCACAGAGCAGAAGAATCGTTGAACGTAACTGATCTGGACAGGTTATAAGACCTGTTTCTGATTCTTGGCAGCTCCTGAGTTCAGGAATTCATACCTTGGGCAGAGTGCCACAGCTACCAAACTCACGTATCTACTGGACCAGTTTTACAAGAGAGTGAGTGGGCACACTTGGCCAGGCCCTCCTGCTTCATGAATGGGGTTCAGTGAATTCATAATGCACGCTCACATGTGCACGCCTTTGTGAGAAGACAGCTTATAGCTTCCATTGGCCTTTCCAGGGGACCAACTGTGAGGATGATAATTAGTTTCTCTGACCTCCCAGAACACTGTGATTGCTTTGAGCTGGATGGACTCGGAGTTAATCCCCAGCAGAGCTCTGACCTCCGGCAATGAGTCATCCAGTAGAGGAGAGGATATGCAGTCACAGGGCAAAAGAGACCAGGGGCTATAGTTGAACAGGTCCCCCAAAATTCATGTTAGAAACTTACCCCCCAGTTTCATATGTTGATGACATTTAGAAGTGGGACCTCTGAGAAATTAGCAGAATTAGCCATGAGGTGGCCTTGTGTGGGTATTAGTGCCTGCTCTGTCTCCTGCGGACTGCGTCCACCATGTTGCCATGCAGCAGGAAGGCTTCGTCAGACATGTGCGGGTGCTGGCACCCTGCTCTTGGGCTTTCTGGCCCCCAGAACCACCAGCTAAATAAACCTCTCTTCTTTGTAAACTTCCCAGTGGGTGGCGTTTAGTTATGACATCAGAAAATAGGCCAAGGCCAGAGGTGAAGAGTGACCACCCAGATAAAATCCCAGGGGGGAGATGTGTTTTTTAAAGTGCCTGCAACAGGCTGCATCCCCCTCAGACTGGGGAGGCTTCTACCTCAGCTTCCTCTTCTCAGATGAGATTAAGGTCCCCACCTCCCAGGGTGGTAGAATATCAAACCATAACACAGTCTCTCTAAATGCACCATCCTGCAAAAGGGTATTGATGGAAATGTTGGGGACGCCTCAGATCCAGGGTTAAACTAGAGAGAACCTATGTGCAATTCCCATTGTTCTAGCTGTACCCGTCAAAAACGCTGGGGTCACCCTTGTCCCCCCAAACCCATGTCCTGTCCACGAGGGACATCCCTTTGCTGCGCTACAGCACACACACCCAGAATGGAAGCCCATCCTGCACCTCCACCGCCCCCTTCCCAGCGTGGGCTCTGCTATCTCTGATCTAGGCTATTACAGCAGCTGCCTAATTGCTCTCCCTGCTTCCACACTCATTCCCTTCATTATTCATCAGGAAACTGCTAGAATAGTCCTCTTACAAACTAAGGCAGGTCGCTCTATGATTCTGCTCCAAACTCTGTAATACCCGGTTCTCCCTTCCAGGAAGAGTGAAAGCACCTACCACGCCCTGCTCCATGTGACCTCCCCTCACAGAACCCATTCCTCCTATCTGCCCCTTGCTCCCCTAAAGCAGCCACCCTGACCTCCCACAGAGCCCTGCGGACCCTCCTCAGGATCTTTACACAAGCTCTTCTTTCTACCTAGGACACATTTTCCTCCTGCCACTCCCTCCTGCCACTCCCAGTCAAGCAAGGACAATTCCACTTTCCAGGCAAACACTCAGGACTGCGGAGTACAGGGATGCCTCTCTGCTGCAGCCAAACATGCCGGTCAGCGTGCATCTAGGCCTGGCACTGCCACCACTTAACCCAACCCCACAAACACCTGCTGAGTATCTGCTCTGTTCAGCTCTGGTGCTGT
Source organism: Spermophilus citellus (assembly GCF_964194105.1). Classification (NCBI taxonomy): domain Eukaryota; kingdom Metazoa; phylum Chordata; class Mammalia; order Rodentia; family Sciuridae; genus Spermophilus; species Spermophilus citellus. Next base: position 124,685,090 of record NC_138182.1, read on the forward strand.
GTCCTGGGGATTTCATGCAAGTCACACTGTCTATCTATCTGTCACACTGTCCACCTGTGTCTCCTTCCACCAGTCTAGTCCAGACTTTGTCCCAAGGGATCACGTGCTGTCAGGGAACCCTAAGTCCTCTGAAGAATGACTAGGGAGAGGTCTGGAAAGGGTCCCTGTTATCAGTCATGTTATGTCACTGAGACTCCTAACCAGTGCAGAAGCCTCAAGTGTCCCGGTTGGGTCAGGGACAGGGATGACTTTCCCCATGCAGAGTAAGACTTGCACAGCTCACAAACTCAACCTGACAGCCTTTTAATTCCCATCAACTGAGGGAAGTGAGAAGCCGGGAGAAAGTGCCTGTGAAGGGAACATTCGTGCTGTCTCTGCCCAGATGCCCCTGGAGGCGGGTGGTGGTAAGCATCGGCATCCCTGTTGGCCAAACACATGCTGCAGAACACAGGCTGTGGCACCGTGGGTAATTGGCTATTAAATTAAAGGCTGTAAGCTTTAAAAACAACCAAGGTCCAGAAGTTAGAAGAGCGTGATGGTGACTACATTTCCTGTCTCAAAACACAGCGGCAATATAACGAGGCCTATCTCAGGAGGAAGCAGAGCTGAGAAAACAGTTTTTTTCAAGCTCATTCAAATCCTGACATTAAGGGCAGGGCAGGCTGGCCACTGGTTTCTGTGGCTTCTGTATACCTTCCGTGTACATGGCCTTAGGATGATCTCCTCATGTGGACTCCACCAGCAGCCTCCCGAATAGCCCCGAGTTGTAGAAGCATCAGAAAGTAGGAGTCCCGGGCCCCCAAGAGTTGCAGCAGGAAGGAATTAGATTTCCAATCCACGAGTTTTGCTGCATGATACTAATTTTGGGGAACCAGTCCAAAGGTACAGTCCATGTGGCAAAGAGGGTGGATGGAAAGCCTCCAATCTGATGGGCCCACAAAGTTCTTTTTTTCCCCTTCACTACTAGTACAAGTTCCAAAAGGGCAGCGCCCATGCTAACCTGATTCCAGTATCTCAGTGGCTAGCAGAGTGCACACAGGAAATGCCCCACAAATGCCCAGAGAATAAACGGAGAAGGAGTGGAGGATGGATGGAGTGGTTAGTGTGTGGAAGGTGATCTCCATCCCTTCTCATCTGTTGCCTTTGGCAGCCAGAGCACGCACAGGTGCCTCTGGGTGTTTTCCATGCACGCTCTTCTCGTGCCTTTGGAGAGAGACTGAAGAAACCCTGGCTGGGGAGTGACCTAAGGATGCTCCTGGCTGCCCACCAGAGAACACCAGGCAAGGACAGAAGCCAAAAGCAGGGTGATGGTGTACACGCCAAGGAGTACCAGAGCTTGTCAGAATACCACCAGGAGGTGGGCGAGAGCCACAGAACAGATTATCCCTCCTTGCCCTCAAAGGAACCCACAAAACCTCACCAAACCCAGGGACAGAGCCACAGCTGGAAACAGGTTGTACACAGAAGATGTTTCTGATCGTAGGGGATCAGAATGTGCAACCCAAAATAGGCCACCTTAGCATAATGGCTATTTTGTGCTAGAAGCAAATGAGAATCAACAGTGCACAAGAAGTCCTCCTGGATCTTCCTGTAAAAGAAGAAACTCCTAAGAAAAAGGAAACAGGGACAGCCGTAATGCCCTCTCCCAGGGAAGTTCAATGACCATGAATAAATCAGAAAGTTGGCTGCCCTTCCCTCCGTCCTACAAGGAGAAAGTTCTCATCACTGACCAGAGTCTCAGGCTGGGGGTGTTAAGATGGTGAAGGCTGAAAGGCTATTTTTTTTTTGGTGGTGGTGGTGGGAATGGGGAATTGAACCCAGGGGCACTCTACCACTGGGGTACATCGTCAGCCCTTTTTACTTTTTATTCTGAAACATGGCCTCGCTAAGTTGCTGAGGCTGTCCTCAAATTTTTGACCCTCCTGCCTCAGCCTCCTAGGTCCCTGGGACTGCAGGCCTGTGCCACAAGGACAGTGCTGATTCTAGGTGGACTCTGCTAGGTCAGCCACCCAGGCAGTCAGTAGACAAGTGAAAGTGTTCTGCTCTTCCCTTCTAGTTGGTGTCCAGTACTTGTCCCTCTCCCAGTTAGCTATGTTAACTTCTTACCAGTGATACTCTTGCTTGGACCTCAGTGCTCACAGGAAGTCTAGCCTCAGCGTGGCTCTCACAGCCCCTCAAAATCTGGCCAAAATCTGCTTTTGCCACATCCTCTCCAAACATCCACTAAAGCCAAGTTAGACCACTTCTTGTTTGACCCGCATCTTACATGCATTCCAGCTTTCTGCCTTTGCTCAACATGTCCCCTCCTAGATGCCCTCCTGGCCTCTCCAGAGGGCCAGGTGTCTGCATGCAGGTCATGGCATTTAAGGGTCAGCTCCAGTACTTCCCTGTCATGTGAACTTGGGGACCCGTTTCTTCTTCCATAACAGCGCTGCATTAGAATGAGCTTTGCAAACTTGGCATGCAACATTCCTATGGGAATTGATGTCCTAAAGTCGGTGCTGGGTGCATCACTGACTTGCCTGGTTCAGTCACTTACTAGTGGAGCCAGGCACACTCCTCAATGCCCCAGGCTTTACCTCATTCCATCCTCACAACAGCCTGTGGGACCGCCATCACTCCCCAGTTCAGAGACAGAGCAACTGGTCATGATCAGATCGCAATCCCCACTTCACACATGAGCTTCTGAGCCCACACACCACTCCTCATGCAAAACCGCACCCTTTTGTACTCTGAACTCACACTGCCTCTATCACACTTGTACCCCAGATCTTCTCACAGCTCTGATGGATCACATGTCACGGCTGCAGCAGAAAGAAGAAACCCTGGCTGGGGAGTGACCTAAGGATGCTCCTGGCTGCCCACCAGATCATGCAAGATAACCAAGAAGCATCCTCCTCAAAAGCCCCAGTGGAGAGCCCAAGCAAACACCAGCAGCCCTGTCCATGAGACCACGGGAGGGAAAGTTAAATGTCACCTGTTCTGAAGAGATGGCAGAGAGAGTTTGTCTAAGCACCCACCACACACAGAGAGAGCTCCAGCTGTTTATCTTTCAAACCCCCATATACATAGATTCTCAAATGATCTTCATAACACAATGGTTTGAAACAGGAAAGTATCAATGTCTGGACCAAAGTGAGAAAGGTAGAATAGAGATCCATCTGCAAAGAGAGATGGGTCAGAGCTGGAACCTGGCTCCCTTTCTCTTGGCCACTTGCTGGGTTTTCATGTTGGATGACCTGTCCCCACACCATCACAGCCTGAGCCTCCCTTTCCTTCCCTTTCCTTCCCCCAGGGCTCAGGGTTGGAGATTGCAGTCACTGATTCTGCAGAGAGAGGAGATCTCTTCAATGGGCAGGTGCCCACCAGGTGATTTCTGACCCTCATGTTTTCATAAGTAGGTGTGGAGAATATCAGCCCTCCTACCAGATCCAGAAGTGGTGGGGGCTGGGGCCTGACAGTGTTAATCCACCCAGGCCACACTGGCAGGATAGCTTCTGTCAGGGAGGGTAAGAATCCTCCCTACTCCATCATTGAGCCCCGTCCCATTCTGTGACATCAAGTTTCAACTGGGCCCAAAGGAGACAGTCTAAAATAAAGATTGATGACATTTAGAAGGATGCTCTGTACCTGAGTCTTCACCTGAGGCACACGAGACAGATGCCCCGGGAAGCAGATGCTGTGATGAACCCCACTGTATGGACAAGGAAGCCAAGCCCTGGAGTGGGTAAGGAGAGGCGTGAGGCTTAGGTCACAGGGCTGGGGAGGCTGGAACTCAGGCTCAGGCCAGCTGGCACCATAGCCAGAATGCACACCTTAGCATGAGCCTGTGCAGCAGGTTACTGCAGCCCCCGGGGCCCTGGAGGAACACCACTTTGCAATGCTCAGTCTCCCCCATGAACTCCTCTAATTACCCTGGAAGACCAATACTGTCTCTGGCCTGTGGCATGACTCCCTTATCTTTTGTCCCCCCAGCCTCCCTCCATGCTGGCTTAAGCACAGAACTGCTCAAGCCCTACCTGCTCAGAGCCCTCGGTGGCCTAAATGGGGAAAGCCCAGTTCCTCAGCCGGGCATAACCGTGGCTTTGTTATTCCCTTCCCTGCACGCTTCCAGAAGGTGAAAATGCTACCAGCTCTTCTTGCCTGGATGTGCTTTCTTCTTCCTGGACCAGCCACACTGGTCTCTTCTGGACCACAGAGGTCCCTCCACCCACATGGCTTGCCCTAGTTAACAATCTCCATGGCTCCCAGGGTAGATTGTTAGCCTGATACCCCAGTTGGAAGGGCCAGAGAAGCCCTGAAGTTAAAAAAGGGTCTTGATTGAGTCTAGTTCAAATTTCCCATTTTAGAGATCGAGAACTTGAGATCCCTAGAGGCTAAGGATCCTGTGTATTCTTTGGATGGGGACTATTCATCTATGCCCTGCAGTGCCTAGTGCCCAGAATGTGGATGATATATTTGAGCTGTCAGAGAGCTTCTCCAACAGTGGCCTGGGGAACCCCTGCCTCTCCTTGCCCAGGGCTGGGGCACCCAGGGCTTTACCAGCTGAAGCGTCACCTCTGCCGCGTGTCTGCAAGTGCCCTGTGTGGCAATCTCCAGGGCACTTTTTAAGTTCACACTCAAGTGTATGAGGATTGCATCACCCATTACACTTAGAAGGAGCCCCAGTACCTGCTGCCTCCCTTCCCCCAGCTGCCACTTCCGCCCTCAGCTTGAGGCTGAGGCCTCTGGGAGCTTAGATGGCTGAAATTGGAGGGGCTGGCTTCTGAGTTATCCCCAGGTCCCCTGAAAGGACCTTCTTTCTCCAGAGGCCGTGGGCTGAGTGAAGGATCCAGCCCTCCCACCCCACTCCCCAAATGTGCAGGGGCCCCTGGATGCTCTGCCAAATCAGGGGTCATCTGACCCAGGAGGAACAGGCCCGGCAAAGGGCAGAGGGAGGTGCTTTGGACGGGGGAGACAGAGGGCATCCTGGGTGGGCCATGGCAGACCTGGGGGACAGCGGGGCTCCCTCCACCCAGCAAGTGAACAGATGGAGAAGGCTGAGCCTGGCACAAGGGAGCAAGCAGCCTGCTGGACACCACCTCTGAAGCTCAGCAGCACTAAGGAGAAAGGGCACCTTTGGAAGCCAGAGTCATGGGCAGGTGCCCACCTTTTCCCAGACCCCAGCCTCCCCTTCATACCCGCAACCTCCCCTTCCAGCAGGCAAAGGGAGCCCCTGAGCCCTGGGGCCTCCAGGGGCACCCCTGCCCTCACCCAAGCTGCCAGGTGCCATAAGCATCTTCCCACGTGTGGCTCTCCAGCCGCCTGCTCATTGCCCAGCTGCTGCCCAGCTTGCACACCTACCCACACCCTGCCGCTCCTTGTCAGTTTTGCGCCAGGGGGTCATGGCTGGGCCGGGGTGCCTGCCTGCGGGCCTTGAGTCCTCCGTGGGGAAGCCAGCAGGAGTGGCTAGGCGCTCTGCTGGGCCCCACTTCCTTCCTCTTTTCAAACTCTCTTTCAGGGCCCGCCCTCCCAGCCCTCCCCTCCCTGGGCTCCCCGCTCCCTCCTCCCTAGGCTAGTGGCTAGAAGGCCTCTTGCAAAACTTGGGGGCTGCCCCCAACTTATCTCTTCCCCAAGCGAGTGGCCAGAGGCCAGGCAGGCACCTGGGGCCATGGGGACCACCTGGGCTGAGAGGTCCCTGATTTCTGAACCAAATGACTGAACAGACGCTTAGCATGAACTTTGCTGTCAGATCTGGGTTCGAATCCAAACCAAAACAAATGACTTCATGATCTAAGGTTGAGGTTTCTCCTCTGTAAAATGGACAGTGCCTCATTCACAGGACCATTGTGAGGCTCAGAGAGGACAATGCACACAGCAGGTGACACAGAAGAGTGAAGTGGCTGCTGGAGGGCAGTCCTTCAGAGTTTTTATCCTTATCTTACCAGGGACCCACTGGAAAATCCCAAGAAAGTTTAGGAAACTCTCCTCTGAAAGTACCCAGCACGGAATTCACCAACAGTGAAGGGGTGAAGGGGGCAACAGTGGGCCCAGAGCAGCCCCAGAGTCAGGCCAGGGGAGACCTTCCCCACACCCCAGCTCCTGCCGTCACAGTGACAGGAGCAAATTGAAGTCAGTCAAATTCTCTCTTTCTTCATAATTCTTACCACCCTTTTCTGTTCTGGAGTCATTAAGAGAGATGAGGAAATATCAGTCCATAGGCAGCTCCCCTAAAATATGAATTTTATTTAAAGTGATTTACTTTTCAGTTTTTAACAGCAAAAGTTAGGTGGTGCCTTTAGAGAGAGCTGTTGTGGTCGTCAGGGTTGCGGCAGAGGACCAGAACCAGTGGCATGTGGATATAAATAGATTTATACAAGCAATTGGCCAAAGCCATTGTGGAGCTGGCTAGGCGCGGATGAAATCTAGAGAATTCAGATTTCAAAGCCTGTTTTCTCAAGGGCGTAACTACCAATATCCTTGGTTTTGCCCTTTCTGGGCCTGCAGGGCAGGCTGGAAACTCTAACAGGAGTGGGAACTGCCGCCACAGATGGACTCCTTCTTCTTCAAGGAACCTCAGTCCTCTTAAGATCTGTCAACCGGTTGGATCAGGCCGACCTAGATTATTAAGGATAATCTCCTTTATTTAAGGTCAAATGATGGTAGATTTTAATAACATCTACAGAATACTTTGCAGCAAGCAGCACCTTCACTGGTGTTTGAATGACTGGGGATGACTGCCTGCCCGGGTAACTCAGAACCATTCCAACTGTTCTACAAATCCCCACTACACATCAGAGGTTGGCAGACATTTTCTATAGAGGCCCAGATTGTAAATAGTTACGTCAAGAGGCTATATTAAGGATACGTAAGCACTAGCCTAATGAGGAAAAAAAAAGGCTCTATGATTTTTTTTATCAGTAAGATTCAAAATATGATACTAGCAATTGAGCTTGTTCTTTTGAAAAACAGGTCTATCAATGACAAAAATAGATTTGGGTGGGAGAAAATAACTTTACAGCTTTGGAGTTGACAGCCAATGCTCCATATTATTAGAATTGATCGAAAATATTCATCTGCTTATGTTGGTCTCTAATAAAATAAAGTGTTCATTTTAGAATATCTTCTCACACAGGTAGTATGTAGTACAGTCTTTTGATTTCTTTTCAAATATGCAGAAAGAATTCTTACCTCGTGGGCCAAACAAAAGCATATGCCAAGCCACATTTGGCTGAGGAACCCTCCCTAATGGGCCAGCCCCTGCAATATTCGATTACCTTGTCTTCATGAACCAAGGCCAGGTGATCCACAGTACAGATGAGTCTCACCTGAGGTTCTGATGGTGACAACGTCACACGGGCAGTGCAGTGAAGTTGCTGGCAGGGAACAAAAGCAGGTGGGGAGGCCACAGGCCATGAGGTAGAGACCCGAGGAGCACCGAGGATTTTTCTCCCCAATGGCTGGTGACATAACCCAAAATAACCATCTGTTCCTTAAATAATGTTAAATGAACTATCCAACATATTAAAATAATTGAAAAATTGCTTGAATTAGAAGATGAAGTTTACTAAGTCATTTTAACTGGATGTTAATTAACCTCTTAATGGGGCAGATTTTAATATAGAAATCTCTGAACTTCATACCATCTAGGGGATGGCTTTTATGTTTCTGAAATACTCTTTATTACAGCCATAGACTATATTATAGTTCTATGCCACCATGAAAAAAAATTTTGGCGAGAGAGTCAAATAAAAAAAATCCAGCTAAAAACCACTTAAAATTTATAATTGTGGTCACAGGGTTTTATTAAACACCTCCTGTCAGATACCTGGCTTTTAGGCAGTGGGCTCTTGAGGAATATAATTTCGCACACACTCTGAGGGGTGGTTATTAGGAAAAGGCAATGCAGGCCAAGATTTCTCCTGAGGTCCAGTCTCATGAAATACCCCCTTTTCCCCCACATCACGGTCCTCTCTCCAAAGCCATCCCATAACCACAACCACAACCTAGCCCTGTCCCGCTTTTGATTGTTTCCATCCTGTGCAACAGGTGAAATCACCAGACCCTGATCCAGAAGTGCTGGCATCCCCAACCCCACCCCTTCCCTAGCTGTGTGGTTGGGGTAGGTGTTTAATCTTTCTAAGCCCCATTCGTTGAACACTTACTGTCTGCTGGTCCCTGATTAAACATTTTACATGCATTGTCTCATTTAATCCTCAAAGTAGCCCTGTGAGCCTGGTACCATCGTTAACCCTGAATTTGGCTAATAGGAAAACCAAGACCAGAAGGACGAGGCCCCTCATTATAACCATTGACCGCTGTGCCTGCCTTAGTGGCTAAAGTATCCAGCTAAAACCACTCTGTCCTCCACTCAGAGACGTGACCCATCTTCTTCTCCCTTTCACTCCAAAGGAAGAGTTCAAAACCAGCTGTTGAAGCAGTGTCTCCCCACAGCCTCGTGAAGACGCCCCCTCCTTTCTTTTTCTGATCTCTTCTCCAGGCTCTAACTACAGCTCTTTCCCCAAGCAACTGTGGTTTCCTTGAGCTGCCAGAATAAGGTAAAAATATAAAAGGAGCAGATTCATGACAACTTGGGAGAATTTACTACCTTTGTGAAATCAGGACATTCCACAGAAAGAGCCATGCAAAGCCTCAAGGGCAGGCCAGAGCAATGACTTTGGGCCCATGTTCAGGTCAGCTACAGAGACCTGTTCCCAGGACACAGCATAAGGGGAGTCTTTGGGTGTCCATCTTTATCAGGATTGAAATTCAAATCTGAGGTTTAGCTGGAATTCACTAGCGTGGTTGTGAAAATTATAAAATATATACGGAGCACGGTGGTGCACACCTGTAATCCCAGCTACTCAGGAGGCTGAGGGAGGAGGCTTGCAAGGCCAGTCTGGATAACATAGCAAGACCCTGCCTCAAAATAAAATAGAAATGACTGGGGATGTAGCTCAGGGTAGAATCCATCTGCAAAGTACTGGATTCAATGCCACCAAAAAATTTAAAAATTAAAACAATTATATGTACACACATACACACACACACACACATACACATAGATACACATAAGTGAAATGTGTCTATAAAAGTTGGAAGATCCAGTGCCCCAAGGCCCTCGAATGCTTCCCTGAGGCATTTCTGCCCTGGGAGGCCCTTCATGGGCACCACTGGTGGGTGTCACTGAAGTGCTGCCAACTGGTTCCTTCTAATTCAAAGGGGTGCCCCCCTTCCCTGTGTGTCCCCCTAGTCCCAGGCAGAGTGTACCTGGAACAGGGAAGGAAGAGGACTTCCTGGAGGTAGCACAGATACATCAGTATTAAATGTTAGGGTTCCTGGCCCCCTGCACTGGTGTCCCTCAGGGGGCTGCTTTCGGGACCTGCAGTCTCCATGGTGCTATTTGCTTTTGTTATGGTTGGGGATGTGATTCTGCGCAGCTCAGAGAGTCAGGGACTAGAGTTGTACTCACCTAACATCCACTTTCCAGAAAGGATGGAAACCCCACAGGATGAGAGCCCCAGGAAAAGGAACACCACCAAGGGATATGCAGGTAACTAGGCATTCAAATAACTCTGCCTTAAGGTAACTGTCAAGTACCTAGGAGTGAATGTGAGGGGGTTGGATAAGAGGGAGGATCAAAAGCTCCCCTGCTTACTTAAGGTTTCCCTTATTCCCTTAAATGTCAGCCTCAAACTCACCACTAATTAACCCACCACAGACTGCCAATGGGATCCTCGACAACTGTAAGACAGAGATGTGAAGCCCTAATTGACTTCCCTCAGTGCATCCCCCATAGCCATTGGGACACCTTTAAGTCCTAAGTGTGCCGTGGGAGCCCCCATGGTGAGATCCAGCTTCCTCCACAGCTTCAGTTCCTGCTCCTCTGCCCCTTCCTATGCCACACAGTCACTTGGGCCTCCTATAGTGCCACAGTTCTCACCTCCGTGTTCTACGGTCCTTCCTCCAGCCAAGAGTCCTGCTCCTTCCTCTCCGCCTCCCTATTCTGGGAGGATTTCCCTAGGGGCCCCCTCCATTTACACAGCCCTCTGGGTACCCACAGTAACTAGGCTCCTGAGTCACTGTCTTCCCCTTTAACTACATGTGCTATCTGAAAGTTCCATGGGCTCTTTCTGCACAGTGGAGGGCAACACTCATATGGTGACATCAACCTTGCTCCTGTCCCTGTCTGATCAGCACTTACTGATTCCTCATCTAGAGACAGTATATTAGACAGAGGCCTGGCACTAGCTATCTGAAGGCCAAATCTGCAGCATGACCTATTTGTTTAATGGGCACATTTATTTATTTATTTTTAAGTTCATATTTATATCAAATTTATTTCATTGTATATTCTACTGATAAACTTCTTAATGTTATGAGCATCATTAATGTTGTTAAATATTCTTATACAACATAATTTTGATTCATGCACACTCTTTCCTTAGTTACCAAACCTTTTTCTCCCATTTTTTCTTTAGTTTTTTTTTCAATTGGTTGTTCAAAACATTACAAAGCTCATGACATATCATCTTCCATACATTTGATTCAAGTGGGTTATGAAATCCCATTTTATAGCAGCACAATTCACAATAGCTAGACTTTGGAATCAACCTAGATGCCCTTCAATAGATGAATGGATTAAAAAACTGTGGCATTTATACACAATGGAGTATTACGCAGCACTAAAAAAATGACAAAATCATGGATTTTGCAGGGAAATGGATGGCATTAGAGCAGATAATGCTAAGTGAAGCTAGCCAATCCTTAAAAAACAAATGCCAAATGTCTTCTTTGATATAAAGAGAGCAACTAAGATCAGAACACGGAAGAAGAGCATGAGGAAAAGACTAACATTAATGGGCACATTTATTTCTCATGGTGTTCAATTTAAAAAAAAAAAAAAGAATTTCCAACAGTTAACAATCAGGGTATTTCCCCTAAATGCCTAGATTCCTGGTCCCTAAGTAAATGCACACTGCTTTACCACAAGCAGAATCGTGGGTAAAATGTCAGTACCCATTCTTAGTTGGAGCATGTACATGGTCCTAGACAAAGAACAAAAATGAAATCTGCTTGAGCTTGTGTACCACCCAAAGTAGGTAAACAAGAGAGGAGGAGAGGGTCTCTATTTCAGGAAACCTGGGAAAAGGAGTATCTGAGTCCAGATCTGAAAACCAGTCCTAGATGTCCAGCTGGGTTGAAAGCTTTTTTCCTTACAGTAGCCATGATAAAAACAGAGCCAGTTTGCCTCATCACTTCAGTTGCCTGCTGAGGAGGCACTGAGGGCACTGAGCTGTGACCACTAGTGGCTGTATTGGAGGTCACCATTTCTGGTCAGGCCTAAGGAAGGGATTTGGGTGATAGCAACCAACCCAGTCAAGCCCTCTCATTTCCGAAATATACAAGACACTTGTTCCTGGAGAGAGCCAAGCAAGACCTGGGTGCCTCTGCAACAATCACTGACTTGGAGAACTAGGGACCAGAGCAACTGTGTGGCTCCAGAGGAGACAGTGAGGCTTCCCAAGTAAGGTCTTGTGTTCGGCACTAGGCCTTCAGCAATGTGGGCACATCTGTCCCTTACCCAGGAAGTCCTATGCACATCAACTGTTGACTTACTGGACTTCCATCCATCGCTAGGGGGTGAAAGCTCCTGGGTACCATAGTTATTGAGAGCCCATCCTGTTAGGAGCCATTTAGGTACTGAGGATACACCTCAGGGAACAACAAGGTTCAGAATACTGTGGATCTGATCCATGAGCAGGGAAGGCACAAAATCAACAAGAATACAGTCAGATTTCCTAGAGAATTAGCAAAGAAATGATAGACAGAGCACCCCAGGGGAGCAAAGGTGGGGAGTGGAGGGAAGGGCCTTCTGAAAAAGTAATATTAACAAGGGATGCCTGGGAAATCAGAGCTCAGTGAGACAAACCACAAATGCAAAGGTCCTAAATGGAACAGGGGTTGGTATATTCAAGATGTACCAAACATTTCCCCTCTTTACTACTCCCCTTCCGGCCCCCCAACCCTTGCATCCTCCTTAGCAGCTTCCCTTCCAGACGCCCTCCACCCTTCCACTCTCCAATCACTCTTTCATTACCAGCTCCCCTTCAACAATCCACCATAACTTCATACTTCCCATCCCATCTCCACTCCACCATTCTTCCTCCATTCACCCTTCCTTTCCCTCCTCCATTCCACAATTCCACCCTCCCTTCACCCTTCCCTTTCCACCTCCCCTCCACCCTTCCATCATCCCATCATCCTTAGAAAGGCACATCCCTTCCACCCTTCCACCATCCCTCAACCTTCACTTCCCTCCTCCCCTCCACCCTTCCACCCTCCCCTCACCCTTCCCAAGGGGCACCCCTCCACCCTTCCACCCTCCCACACCCTTCCCTTCCCTCCACCCCTCCACATTTCCACCCTCCCCTCACCCTTCCCATTCCTCCTGCATCCACTCTTTAACCCTCACACAACCCTTCCCAAGGGGGATCCCCTCCACCATTCCACCCTTCCTCACCCTTCCCTTTCCTCCTCCCCTGCACCATTCCACCCTTCCTTAACCTTCCCTTCCCTCCTCCCCTCCACCCTTCCTCCCTCCCTCACCCATCCCTTCCCTCATCCACTCCACCCTTCCACCCTCCCTCACCCTCCCCTTCCCTCCTCCCCTCCACCCTTCCACCCTCCTTCACCCTCCCCTTCCCTCCTCCGCTCCACCCTTCCATCCTACCTCACCCTTCCCTTCCCTCCTTCCCTGCACCTTTCCACCCTCCCTCACCCTTCCCCTTCCTCCTCCCCTCCACCCTTCCACCCTCCCTCACCCTTCCCTTCTCTCCTCCCCTCCACACTTCCACCCTTCCTCACCCTTACCTTCCCTCCTCCCCTCCACCCTTCCACCCTCCTTCACCCTTCCCTTCTCTACTCCCCTCCACACTTCCACCCTCCCTCACCCTTCCCTTCCCTCCTCCCCTCCCTCCCTTCCACCCTCCCTCACCCTTCCCTTTCCTCCTCCCCTCCACACTTCCTCCCTCTCTCACACTTGCCTTCCCTCCTCCCCTCCCCCCTTCCACCCTCCCTCACCCTTCCCTTCCCTCCTCCCCTCCACCCTTCCACCCTCTCTCACACTTCCCTTCCCTCCTCCCCTCCACCCTTCCACCCTCCCTCACCCCTCCATTC